>NC_058508.1:847500-1013384 GCF_020382885.2 Scatophagus argus | reverse complement strand
AACCCCTTTCTGCAAATAGGAATTCAGCAAAATTTGGAGACGTTTTGTAGACATAGCCTTCAGCATTCATTATCTCATGCTATACATGTAGCACATGGCTAAATGGGGGCTTAAATTAAAGAAGACACATGGGCCAAGACATGTATTGATGTCTAGCTGTTTATTTTACTCATTAAGTGTCCATTTCAGAAGATCATACATAGCATAAAATGTCAAAAAAGTAAAAATCGCCTAACTTTTTTTTAGTTTTCAGTGAGTTCAAGGCTGATAAGAAATGATCAAACTGTCAAACTGTACATGCCCTGATTCTACATGGTCTTGGAAAGTAAAATCCAAAATTTGAAGTAGATACATAAAGTACATAGGTGCTACACAACCATTTCCATAGGGTACAAATAGGCGTCTCCAACCTCTCCAAAAACCTCTCCAAAACCTCTCCAAGCTCTCCAAAAAAAAATTGCACCATACAAAAGGGGGTGATTGTAATATTTTTTTCCTTCATTTTGAAATAGTACAAATACATTTTACTGCATTCCAGACTAAAATTCACAAGAACTTCAGTACCTATAAATACTATAAATACCTATAAATACCTATATAGTACCTACTAAATAATATGTTTTGGAGTGATTGTGAGTATATAAGTGAAAACAGTCCATACCAGAGCCCCGTTTGCCAGCACAAACAACAACACGGTGACACTTGCTAATTCGCCAGGTTACACATGCGTAATGACGTCGGTCAATGACTCCCGATGAGTTCAGCTGCGGCGCAGGGCTTTACACAAGCCTCCTGTCCACAGACATCATTGGCGCAGGGCTTTACGCACGCCTCCTGTCCACAGACATCATTGGCGCAGGGCTTTACGCACGCCTCCTGTCCACAGACATCATTGGGGAAATCATGACACCCTAACCCCTAAATGTTCATTTGTCGGTTTACTATTCGTTGAAAGAGGTGTCAATCACTTCAGATGAGCCTGACACCGGCAACAAGGAAGAAAGTTGGACGATGCTTTTGTGTTTACAACTCGGGTGCACGGCGCACACATGAAACACAGCGTCTGCTTCGGAAATTACTCAGCGGATTACAAATAAATACCTTTTGGTTTTGTAGAGGACATCTTCAAGTTTCTATTCATGTATAACATTACGAGTAAATTTGCGATTGCTGGTCAGAACGAGTTAGAGAAGACTGCGGTGGATTTTTATGGGGAAATACGACTATTTTACACGATGGAATGACTAAGGATATAAAGCATTGTTTTGACCTTTCCCATGCAATGAAGACCAGTTTCCACACGACTAAAAGGTAAATAATGACATTATGCCTTCATTTGCGCTCACTCGAAATGTTAAAACTTTATAAATATGAATGTTTTAGAAGGATGTTACTTCCTGTGTTCGTCAATGGGAATTGCTATGCTAAGCTAATGTGGCTATTTCTGAATAACGTATTTATAACATAAGCCAATTTTCCTTTAGCACAAAGCTCTGACATGACAGAAGATAGATATATGGGTATTTTGTTTGTATTTCGAAAATGGGAGACGTATATGAGCAGTAAATCCCCGAATTTGATCTGGACCCGCCGGCGGGTCCGTTTTAACCCTATCTGCACAAACAGGTTAATGATCCCGCCACTTACGAATAACTGGAGAGATCCTACCTGATCAATTTTAAGGTTAATCTCTACTTACTAAGGTTATTAAGCTTACTCTGATGTTCCATGGGAGACCACTGAAAATTGATGGATATCCAAAGATATTAGAACTTAAGACGTTTGCTCAACTTTAAGTTACATACATTTCTTTATACTGCATACTACATTTCTGTATATAATGAGAGTATTTGACTAATCTTTTTTGACACTACAACCATGATAAAGGCACTTTCTATAATATGATAATGGTTTGTGCTAAAGTACATCCTTTTTGGGAAAATGTTACAAAAATCCTGGGAAAAGTCATTGGCTCTGCTGTTCATTGTGGTCCAGCAATGTGCCTTTTGAATTGCACTGTTGAAGGAACCTGGTCCAAAACAACAAATAAATAAATACTGGAAACATGACAGCTAAAAGACTTAGCAAAGAACTGGAAGGCTGCAGATCAATTGAAAGAGGGACTGCGGGAGAGACATTTCTACAGAGGGAGTTGCATCTGATCTAATCTTTAAATTTATAGTGAATGTTGGGATCTCATGCCATGTGCTGAGATTCATGATAGAGAGACCCCCACAAGATTGAAGATAGGGTTTTACAACCCTTTGTTTGAATGAGTGCCAAAACCTCACTCTCCATACCTAGGTGTGAGGTTTAGTTTAAGTTGGGTGAGAGCCACTGGGGGTCCCCATTCCCTTTTAGTCATGTCATCCAGGTAATAAAAGCATCCTTGCTGCACACCTCCAGGCTTTTTCCCTGTGCACCGTCGCTACAGTGACAGCTACTCCAGGCTCTTGTTGGTGTCCTGGTTACCAAGGGGAGCACATAACAAAGCTTAATTATTTTACTCTCTTTTATCTCAATATTTAGGCCACAAGTCTTTAACTTTAACCCCATCTACACTGTCCATTCCCCATCTATCCCATGTCTCATGTTGTTAACTGCTTGCCTGCACAAAATCCATTGCACATCTGCCCGCCCTGGGTGAGGGATCCCTCCTCTATTGCTCATCCTGAGTTTTCTTCCATTTTTTTTTTCTTCCATGCTCTCGGGGTACCACCGAGACGGCACCATAAGAACAGATAAATATCCTGAAATAAAGATGAGGAAGGGCAACAGCGTATTTGCACTCTCTGCAGTTATTTTATTAAACATTTCCCTGAATAGGTACATTTTCCCTTTAAGAATCATCTTTACATGCAATGTATACTTTATGTCTAATGTCATGTAACATATGTATTTCAATTTCCATGTCAAACAAATACCCATTAGAAACTAAATCTCCATATACAGAATACATGTTTACATCAATACTAAATACAAAATCCATGCTAAATAATTATTCATTTAAATTGATTTGAATGCATTTCCAAACTTTCATTACCGGTAACAGTTTAGCACTTACTGTGCATAGAGTCTGGAGGCTGCCACAAGACTGGACTGGTTGTAGTGGTTGTTACTGGAGCGTTACTGACCGCTGTTCTTGTCTTGGATCCCTCCAGTGGGTCTTTTTGAATCACCTTTGCCACAGTCTGAACACTACCTGGGGCTGTCTTTCTTGGTATAGTGACTGAATGTTTTGCGCTATTCTTTACTGGGATAGTAACATAGGGTCTCTTTGAACTCTGCATTTCAGTAGGCCCTCTCCTACCATTAACTCTGACAAGTGCGCATCATCTTCATTAGGTTCAAATAAAAGAAGATCTGGTTGATCGATAGCAGATGGAACCTGGCATTTTATCCAAGCTACTTGTCCAGCTGGAATAATCGTATCATGAGTGCCAGTCCGCAGCCGTCCATGATGCGCAGATGTTTTGCCAGCTTGAATAAAGGTCTCTAGTGACTCAGCTTTCTCAGTAGGCATTGACATTGCATCAGCAAGGAGAGCGATAAAAGCTGAGACGAGTTCTGCTGGTCGACTTCGGACCACTTCCTCCAGCACATTGAATCCAAGTAGTGGCTGGCCAAGTGGAACACTGCAGACAAGGAAAGGTACTGTTATGGGTTCACTGAAGCTGGCATTTCCACTCAAGCTGACTGTGATGAGGACCCAGCCATCAAAAGGAAGAATGTCTCCATTCACAGCCTGGACCTCTAGCTCTTCCTTGTCATCAAATATTTCACTGAGCGGTCTGACTGGTGTGTCTGGTAGTATTACTCTTTCCAGCTTCACTCAATCATGCTCACTTGAACTCCCGTGTCCAGCAATGCTTTGACTATCAAGCTGTTTAAGTTACACTGTACAAGGGCTTTGGCTCCTATGAACTTGGCCAGACGCCTACTCATTTGTGTGGGCAGGGAAAGAGGGGATTGGGCAAATGTTTGCTCATAGGTGTCTTTCTGCTTTTGTTTCATTACAGCTCACTGAGTCTTTTTGATGTTAGAGTCACACATGTCACACTCAGCAGTGTGGGGTGGGCTCAGTTGGGACTGTGAGGGAGGCCCAGTCAATTCAATTCAATTCAATTCAGTTTATTTATATAGCGCCAATTCACAACAAAAGTTATCTCATGACACTTTCCAATTAGAGCAGGTCTAGACCAAACTCTTTAATTAAATTGTAAAATAGAGAGAGCCCAACATTCCCCCTTGAGCAAGCACTTGGCGACAGTGGCGAGGAAAAACTGCCTTTTAGAAGGCAGAAACCTCGGAGCAGACCCCGGCTCAAGATGGGCGGCCATCTGCCTTGACCGGTTGGGTTGAGAGAGAGAGAGAGAGAGAGAGAGAGAGAGAGAGAGAGAGAGCAGGAGAGCGACAGAGAGAGCAAGGGAGAGAGGCAGAGGGGGTGGGGTGTGAGAGAAGGAGCACACAAGCAGAGATGCATAGCAGCAGTAATAATACCAGAAGTATCGAAATGTAGATAATGATAATGACAATGAAGTATACAGAAGGTATTATGGTGATTTTGATAACAATGGTAGTGACAATAATGGTAGTAGCTGTACTGAGTCTTAACAGATTTAAATCAGATTATGACTAAACAGTAGTAATTGCAGTAGGTTTTGAGCAGGACGACAGCAGGACCGCAGCAGGAGGTCCAGTCATGATCACTAGGAATCTGCGGGACAAGAAAGCACAGGGACTCCAGGGAAGAAGTTGAGTTAGTAATATGCATTAATGGGACATGAATGTGTGCAGAAGGAGAGGGAGAGGAAGAAAGAGCTCAGTGCGTCATGGGAGGGCCCCCGGCAGTCTAAGCCTATAGCAGCATAACTAGGGGCCGGCCTAGGCCAGCCCTAACTATAAGCTTTATCAAAGAGGAAAGTTTTTAGTCTACTCTTAAATATAGAGATGGTGTCCGCCTCCCGGACCGAAACCGGAAGATGGTTCCATAGCAGAGGAGCTTGATAACTAAAGGCTCTGGTTCCCAGTCTACTTTTGAGGACTCTAGGAACCACAAGTAGCCCTGCATTTTGGGAACGCAAAGTTCTGGTGGGATAATAGGGTACTATTAACTCTTTAAGATAGGATGGTGCCTGACCGTTCAGGGCTTTATAAGTGAGGAGGAGAATTTTAAAATCTATCCTGAATTTTACAGGTAGCCAATGTAGAGAAGCCAGAACAGGAGAAATATGGTCTCTCACGCTGGTTCTTGTCAGTAGTCGTGCTGCAGCGTTCTGGATTAGCTGGAGAGTCTTTATGGATTTACTGGGGCAGCCTGATAGAAGGGAGTTACAGTAATCCAGTCTAGATGTAATGAATGCATGGACTAATTTTTCTGCATCTTTCTGACTCAGGATGTGCCTAATCTTTGCGATATTTCGGAGGTGAAAGAATGCAGTCTTTGAAATATTTGCAATGTGCGAGTTAAAGGACATGTCCTGGTCAAAGATAACTCCTAGATTTCTTACAGTGGAGCTTGAGGCCACGGCTAAGCCATCTATCAATGCAATATCACTGCATAATTTGTTTCTAAGGTGTTCGGGGCCCAGAACAATAACTTTGGTTTTGTCTGAATTGAGAAGTAGGAAGTTGCTGGTCATCCAGGTTTTTATGTCTTTAAGACATGCCTGAAGCTTGACTAGCTGATTTGTTTCATCTGGTTTCATTGATAAGTACAATTGCGTGTCATCCGCATAACAATGAGCGCTTGTCCCGTGGCAGGGACTGGTTCCACATCAACTTTGGTTCTCTTGTCTTGTGCTGCGGCGGCTTCAAGTTGTGTGCTATGTATATTTCCATATTTCTGACGCACAACTGTCCCCAGACGTCTTTGTCTCTTGTTCTCAGTGTTTGTTATCTTCATCTTTTGTTTTAGGATTGTCTCATCAGACGCGTTGCTGTCTGAGAGCAGGGGTTTCAGCTCTCGACATATGTCATCATGCTTGTGGCCAAGACCCTGATATATTGTGTGGAGAAAAATGTCTTGAACTGTGCTTGTATTGTATTTCACATCTTTGTCAGTGTATTTGGAAGCGAACAAAATCTTTTGTTTGAGGCCGATAACTCGCTACAAGAACTGTTGTGGTGTCTCATTGTCATTCTGTTTTGTGCACATGAGCTCTTGGAGTTCTGTGTTACTGCACCCACCTAGATGAGACTGTAGAAATCCTTTGAGTTCATCTTTTCATGTTATGGTGAATAGGGTGGGTTGTCCAGATGATCAAAATAATTTGATTCAGAACCTTGCAGTTTCTTTTGCTGATTAGCATGGGAAAAAAGGAGTGATTTTAGAGCAAGTTTCTTCCTCTTGGGTGCAGAGAATAGAAACCCTGAGAGTAGAGAGAAGGTAATGTATAGGAGCCATAGAGCCACATGGCTGGAGAGTTTCTTTTTGCTCAACTCAAAAAGAATATTTAATGAACGACCATTAATCTACTACCTAAATCTTTAAACACTAAATGAATATCTGTCTCCAAGGTTCAGGTATTGCTTGGAGTCAGTATGATTGTTGTCTGCACTCATTCCTGTTCCCAGTAGAACTGCACAAGTTCTTCCCTTTAGTTAAAGAGACTGAATATTTTGACATGCTCAGCTTGTTTTCCTTTTTGACATGTGTTGAATAAATCCTTGGCTAGACTCATTTACTTTGCATAAATTTGAAGTCCTTTGTGAAATGCCCATGTAGTTGGCCAGTGCTGATAATGTATTACACTAAACCAAATAATGGTTGGTGTATGAGGTTCTCTGCCTTTTCCTTCACAATCAGAGGCTGAACACAAAACACAGGAAAAGATTTAAATCCATACTTTGAGTATTTGCACAAAATTCATTGAACAGGGGGCTTACATAATTGTCACTATTTGACCAGACACCAATGTTTCTATGAATTGTGAACAGTTGAACCATGAGTCAAATAATGACGGATAAGCACAGCACTCGTAACAATCTAAATATATGTAACCAAGTGGATAGGGATTACTATGTTTTTTTTTATTAGTGTCCTGTTGTAACGCGTGACGTCGCTGTGGGGCCAGCCGGACTGAAAATCTCGCGAGGGCACGGAGATCACATGAGACCTATGTACGTGCAAACAGTCGTCTTCCGAGCACGATTGTGGCAGGACGCAAAGAATTCCCTGGGTGAAACTGCCAGGGTGGCGTTGTCTGGGAACTGGTGTCGATTTCCATAGCCCCTTTTCTCTAGCACGCGGAGGTCTCGCCCTCGCGCCGCCACACAAGCAATGGCGAATGTGTGTGTTTATCGCATGTGTGCAAGGAGAACCAGATAGCCGTGTTCCGCTGGGAGTGTGTTTGGTGGCGTTGGACGATAGGAGTGCGGTGAGCCAACTGAGCACATATGTGACTTTGCTCCTGTTTCACGTCGGTCGAGGTGTGTATTTAGTCTACGTTGCGCTGGGAGCAGACCCCGATTGTCCCGCGTCAGCGTAAGTCCCTATAGATAGTTTAATGAAATCGTCATTAAGATATTTACAGTGTTAAATAATAATAAATTGTTTATCATATCGTGTGTTGTTACCCATGTAGAGGGGAGATAGGGAGCTGTGTGTGTGCTACGTCCGAGAGAGGGACAGGGCTCTCAAGCTACAGGTTAGGAGTAAGTGCACACATTTACTGTGTTCTGGTTACAGTATGAGTGGATTTGGGTTTAAAAATTATATGTTTTGCATATGCATGTTAAAACCTGACGTGTATGACAAAAAATGTCAGTGACAAGGTGAAAAGTGGCTAGAAATGTGTTCATGTACCGTATTTTCCGCACTATAAGGCGCACCTAAAAGCCTTAAATTTTCTCAAAAGCCGTCAGTGCGCCTTATAATCCGATGCGCCTTATCTATGGATCAATATTGGTCAATCGTGGCTACCGTAGTCAGGGGGCGTGGCCGAAGTAACAGATTTAAGCGCACTGTGGATAAAACGAGAGCACGTACGGTGAATGTTCGCACCACAGGGAATGAGAAGTCGTCCTTCACTGTAGTTCTCGCTTGCCAGGCTAATGGCCAGAAACTACCACCCATGGTTATTTTCAAGAGGAAGACCTTGCCAAAGACTTTCCAGCCGGCGTCATTATCAAGGCTAACTCGAAGGGATGGATGGACGAAGAAGAGATGAGTGAGTGGCTGAGAGAAATTTACGACGTTAACGACGTTAACGAGCCGGGCATGTTGGATGCCGTATTCGCCCAGCTGTTCAATTCGGACACTGAAGAAGAAGAATTCGAGGGATTCGTGGATGAGGAATGAACTGATAAAGTGAGCTTTACGTGTTTCTTTTGTGTGTTCACAACTGAACAAGGTTGGTCATATTGTGAATATGGACAGTAACGTTTGAGCAACATTGAGTTATTGTTAAATGGTTTCGAGAGTTACTATATTGTTATTGCACTTACGTCTGAGTTACCGTAACGGTATCAGACTCTTTTACGTGTTTACTGAATCGAGGAAAAGTTCCCGTCCACTACGTGATAAAAATGTCGCACTACCTGTTATACCGTGCTGTTGTTAAAAGATAAACTGTGTCGCGAAAATACTACGTCGCTGACATTACCTCGGGGAAAATAATAACACAACTGTTTATTCATTTTGGGAGTGAACGGAGTTGTCAGAACGCTGGTTTGTATTCTATTAATAAAGTTTGACTGACTTATCTGACTGTTTTGTTGACATTCCCTTTAGCGCAGCTCCATCTAGTGGACGCAAAACGCAATCCGAGCCACTGCTGTAGCTTCTATCCTATGGGCCTTATAATGCGGTGCGCCTTATATATGAAAACAGTTTTAAAATAGGCCATTCATTGAAGGTGCGCCTTATAATCCGGTGCGCCTTATAGTGCGGAAAATACGGTATGTTTATTTCCTGTTCATATAGGAGAGGATTTGGCCACTACTGTTGTCTGTTTTGTTTTGTCTACTTTGGTTTGTTTTATCATGTTCTGACAGCCATGTACCCCAAAATTTAACTACCGGTAAGTTAATGCTGTTCTTGTTCGAAGACAGTCGGGGTATTAAAGAACCACAACTAAATAATTTTTCGTGTCCTGTCATTCTATGAACTGGTCACATATACAAATATACATACAAATATAAAAGTGCTTCGAGACGCTTGTTATGAGTCACATCAAGACCCTGTTGCCGGCCTCACTGGACCCGCTGCAGTTTGCATATCGTCCCAACTGCTCTACAGACGATGGCTTTGCCACCACCCTCCATCTGCCCGTCACCCACCTGGACAATAAGGACATATGTGCTAATGCTGTTCATAGACTTCAGTTCAGAATTCATCACAGTGCGTTTATTGTCTTGTTGTCTATACTTTTATTGTACTGTTGTATTTCGGACTCATGCTTTTTTTTATCTCTATACTCAATATTTGTACTCCTTTTTTAAGCACCATGTAGTATCCTGGAGGAACGTTGTGTCATGGCTGTATGCACTACACACACGGTTGTAATGACAATAAAAAAAAATCTCCTTGACCTTGACCTTGAACAACTCTTGCTCAAAAAGTTTCTGGAGGCCATTCTTTGCTCCCCTCAGCCAGCAGAGTTCAAAATTACCTGCACAAATTCATCCACCCCACACAAATGAACTGAAATGAACAAATACGAAATCAAATCTGCATATAAGATGTGATATGTAGCACAAGCCTATCTACTAGAAAGAGCCCACATAACCACAAAGTAGCCACACATACAGTACAGCCCAGTGCATCTCCTCCTGAGAACTGAAGAAAAAAAAGTGTCTTACAGTTTCTTTTTTTGTGTGATTTCCTATCTATTTGGACCTAAAAAAAAACATCATACAATTTTGATTTTTTTTGAATATATTTAGCATTTTAATTTCACATCATGTCCACTGTGGAGTACAACAGGACGATTTCCGTGTGAAAATAGAAGTGAATTCAGAATATAAAAAATGAACAGATTATGTCTTTAGAGTGATATTAACCAAAGAACACATTTACTTTGATCAAAAACAGTAAAATTCTGTATCACTTTTCTGTTGCTTGTAGCTCGCAAGGACAAAAAACCAATTGTATTTAACTCAACAGTGAACTATAGAATAAGACATAAGAACATAAGCAGTTCTGCATTTCTTTTTCCTCTGCATATTTTAGCAGTCATGTTGAAAGGCAGGAAACCCAGGTAGCACAGGTGTGAATCTATTATGATGGATGAAGAAAAAAAAACACAAATAAATTCAAGTTAATAAAAGGAGTACCAGTTAAATTTTTTACACATCAATTTGGATTAATGCAGTAATTTCATTGTCATGGATGTGATATTACTCCCTATTGACCAAAATCATGAGTATATATAGAAAACTTACATATATTTAACAGCAGTTACACATAGTACAAATATTACAAAACTCTAAAAATGACAATAAGATTGAATACAATCGGCTGAAACCAATTAAAACATACAAGTTAGTCCTGGCCCACAGAGCACGATGACTTTCCTGGTCTCTCTCTGACTCTGTCTCCTGCATTTTCTTCCTCTCCCTCTTCATCCCCATCTTCCCCTATCACAGGCTGATACTCATCCTCATCCTTTTCCTCATCTGGCAGCTCCAAATCTGAATCTCACTCTATTTTCCCGTATAGAATCCTCTCTGCTTCACTTTTTTCTCAACAATGTGCAGTCATTAAATACATTAAAATGATCCTGGTGTCCACTACAATTGACATTCATTAAATTACTGTTATTTCAAAACAGAAACAATAAAACTGTTTTCAGATGTAAAAATATTGTTACTGATATGTCAATAAACAAGAATATATATAATTATCATGGAAAAAATATCAACAGATAAAGAATATTTGACTTACCTCTCCTCTTTCCATAAAATGTGGTTGTTGGTATGGCGGCCATCTTGATAAAGAAAAAAAGTAAAGTTCCCTTCATGCAAACCCATCACATGACATATCACTGGAAAGCCCAGGATGTCCTCTACAGACAACCTTCTGTCACTTTTCCACTGTCCATTCTTTCTGTAAGCTGTGGGCCTTGGCAGATACGACACAACTTTTTTTTGGCCCTCCTCACCAGTTTGTCCACCCTTTTTTTGTCCCGGGCAGAGATGCTGCCTGCTCAGCAGACCACACCATAAAAAATGGCTGATGCCACCACAGAGTCGTTGAAGCTCGTGAGGAGTGGACCCTGTATTCCAAAGGCTCTCAGCCTCCTGAGAAGGAAGAGTCTGTTTTGGCTCTTTTTGTTGAGGTGAACACCCTTGTAGGAGGTGACTCTCCCGATGTCTGTTCCCTGGATGTTCACCAGTGCGGGTGGGGTGTGTTGGCGTCTGCTGAACTCCACCACCAGCTCCTTGGTTTTACCAACGTTGATGTGGAGGTCGTTACCCTGGTGGCAGGTTGGAGTGTTGTACCCAAAGTATAGAGAGTGAACAGAAAATGAGCCAAAACTGTTTCCTGTGGTGCACCTGTGCTACAGAGAAGCATGTCACTGCTCTGCGTCCTCACATACAGTGACCAAGTAGTGCAAAACGACTTAGACATGATGACTTCGAACTTGATTCAGTGCAGCTTTCAGAAAAAGTGAAACTGTCTCAGTAACACTGAAGGATTAACAGAGCGGTTACGACACAATCTGGCTGCAGTCTATTTGAAAATGCAAACTATTCTCCGTGCATCACAGAAGGCACCACAGGATATCATTGACCTTACAGATCAGTCGTTTTCACTATCATAACCCAAAAATTGCACAAAGAATGTGTGGTTTATTGGGCGTTAGCTAACTGGCCAGTTAAGAACGACTCAGCCCTCCACTCTACTCAGATGGCCCTTCTGTGCAGTTCAGATGATGTATGACACTTTGGATATGGAAAACCTTGGAGTTTTTGCACCTCTCGTGAGTGACCTAAAACTCATGGAAACTCATTGGCTACGTTTTTTGGGGGGGTAAAACTAAAGAAATATGAAAACAATAATAATGATAATTTACCTTGACATCTCTCATACAAGTTACTGTACACTCTAATTTGCATATTCTGGAACACCAGCCAGTTCATATCATCAAAGCACATTCCGGGTTCTGTTTGCTAGAACACGTTCCTTTGATCCCTGAGAGAGCTCACACACGCACACACGTGTTGGATCCACATTCACTTGTTACTGGAAGTTATCAGATTTGAAATTTCTGTAATATCATCATGTCAAATAACAACTCTGAACCCCTGAGCGACACTAAGAAGGAATCGCTCAAGAAGAACTTGAAGAGAAAAGTCAGAGAAGGTGAAGATGGACTCTCAAAGACAAAGAGGAGAAGACTGAACTACAACCAGGCTGAGAAGGAATCAGGATCGGCCTCGTCTGCGGACACTGGCAATGGTAAGCGAATCATGTGAAGTTAGCGTTCAACATCATTAGTTAAATGTCAAACCTGAACAAACAAAACCAAACCTACATTCACAGAGAAAGACCATGAGACCAGAGTGAAAAACGATTTTTAATGTCTCAGCTTTAGAGGGTTTTGATGCGGCTATTTTCAGTTTGGAAGGGAGCAGGCGAACTGTTTTCCCTTTGCCTCAGGAGTCTTTATGCTAACCTAATAACAGCTCAAGCATGTGTTGGGATGTGTATTTCCCGAAATGACAAAATATTTCTTTAACTAAGAGATGCTAGAGAAGAAAATTAGTTTGTTATTTTGGAAGTCACTGAATGACAAAGATGGACTTATTTTCTCCATTAGTGACTGGTCATTAACCTGGTGGTCCTCTTTTTCTCTTGTCATTTGAAGGGAGCAGCAACACACAGTCCAATATTTGCGGTACAACAGTGGAGGATGTGAGCAAGAGGACTGGAAAGAGGAAGGCTGCCGCTGATGAAGAAGAACCCTGCGCAAAGAGAAGGAAGGGCCAGCCAACCATGACGGATTTGATAGATTCCCGAAGAGGTAAGTAGTAATTAACACGTTCATGTTAATGTGCAACACAAAACAGTCACATTAATGGTCACACTGATGCCCTGATTTGGAAACACAGTGTAATGTTATGTACAGGCGGTTTTGAGTTTTTGCCCCAGCCTTTTGTAGCCCCTATAGCAGCATGTTTGAACTGTGCTCCTGGCATCAAATTCATTATAAACATGTATGTACAAAAGTCATTGCTCATAAATATATAGTTTTCAAACTGTTTTCAGTGGAGTATATGCCAGAAAGGATGAGCAAGTTGTCACATTTTGTTTCCTTTGTTCCACACAGTGGCCCATCTTTTTCAGAATCACGCTGGAAAGGATTAATTTTAGAGCTTTTTTAATGTGTAACTGATGTTCCTGGCAACTAAACAAAACATGTGTTTGTCTGTTTAGCTGAATTTGAGGCCAAATACCAGCAGGAGAATCATCTCGGTGAAGGAGGCTGTGGATGTGTGTTTGCTGGCTACCGCAAAGCAGATCATTTACCTGTGAGTATGATACACACATTGTGAAACATACATTTACACACATTCACTCATACACACACTCACTCATATGTACACACACACAGTCTGATCAGGAAGTGCTAACCAAAGTGCCATTTGTGTCTTGTAGGTTGCCATCAAACACATAGCAAAAGACAAAGTGTTGTGCAAAGAGGTAAGTGAGCAACACCAAACAGGACGCTGCACTCAGCCCAGTGAATGTGTGTTTGATGAATCACGCTTTTCTCTAAACCTGTGGAGCTTCTCCTTCTCTTACACCATTTTTGCTTCAACGTTTCAGAGACGAAATGGGAAAGAACTCTCAGCTGAGGTGGCTGTGATGTTAAAACTCCAAGCTGGAAGAACTGGATTAATGGAGGAATCAGCACCCGTGTCACTCCTGGACTGGTATGATCTGGACCAGGAGCTGATCCTGGTGCTGGAAAGACCAATGCCATGTATGGACCTTTTAAATTACATCAGGACAAACAGAGGCCGCTTACAGGAGGACAAGGCAAAGGTAAGCTGCTCGAGGGTGTATGTGTGTGTGTGTGTGTGTGTGTGTGTTTCAAACAAGAACTTAATGACTTGTGACTTACCTGTAACATACTGTAACATATAGCTATTGCTACAGGTTCTCCTTGTGTTTCTTATTAGCACCTCTTTGTGCCACAAGTGGACTGTGCTGCCCATTTGTCTCGGTATCTAAAACCATGTCACCTTTTCCATCATGTCTGTGGAAAATATTCTGGTTTTCCACAGTGGAAACACAAGGAAGAACCTAAAACCAAAGTCCTACATGTTCTTACAGCTTTATGTTGTAGGAGGCTCCATATCTCTGATGGAGTAATAAGCAACCTGTGTAGGCTCTCAGACAGGTTGGAAGCAATCTGGTTTGGATGACAAAACAAACTGAAATTATGACCATCTCTGATGGACATTTTTTGGGTGCCTGTGGGTTTGAAATGTTGCTGATCAAAAGTTTTGTCCTGCTGTTGTTGTCAGCTTTGAATCACAGCAGTTAAGCCAAAGTTAACCCAAACCCCACAGCCATGAAACAAACTGTTGAACCTCCTCACAGTCCGTCTCCCCACTCCGATCCCTCACTTTTCTATTTGTGTCCCTCTCTTCCAGATCATACTTAAACAGTTGGTTGATGTAGCAAATGAACTCGAGGATAAGCGCATCTTTCATCGGGATATCAAACCGGAAAACATCCTGATTGAGACCAGCTCAGATGTGCCGCGTGTTCGTGTCATTGACTTTGGACTGAGCTGTTTCTTCAAGAAAACATCAGTTTACCGTGTCTTCTGTGGTAAGCCATCTGGCTTTTTCTTCTGCCTCTCACTAATTTACCTGCCTGTGACTTTAATGTTTAAAGAAAGACGCTTTTCATCCTCAATTATTATCACTTGTGTGTATTGTAGGTACCCCCCAACACGTCCCTCCGGAGTGGTACAGTCATTATACCTACAGGCCCGGCCCCACCACAGTGTGGCAGATGGGAGTGGTCTTATATGAGCTGCTCCACAGAACAGTCCGATTTGATACCACAAGTTTCCTCAGACATGAGCTGCCAATCAGCGATGAGCTGTCCAGAGGTAAGAAAAACGTACTCATATGCAAACACAGAGCTGTTCATTTCCATTCACCTCCTGAGGAATCACTGTGGCTGTCAGCTCCAACTTTCTCATCTTTCTTTCCCTCCAGATTGCCAGGATTTCTTACAGAAGTGTTTAAACACATCCTACATGCTGCGACCTACCCTGAAGGAGCTCCAGCTTCACCCATGGCTCAGATAAACCAACACTACACTCACACACGAGTTCATGCCAATACAATACATTCACAATACAAGAACTAATTCTGTTCTAGTTTTTCTTCACCAGGACCGTCAGGTTTTCTCCGGGTGCTCCGGTTAGACCAACTACAGTTCCTTTAGGCCCCCCGGCCGTCCGCGGAGAGGAGGATCTCTCTTTGAATTGCCTTTCCCGAGGTTTCTTCCCATTTTTCATCTGGCCTCAAGGTTTTGGGGAGTTTTTCCTCGTCTTCTTAGAGAGCTTGGGCCGGGTCAGGAGCTGCTTATGATTTGTGCTTATGGCGAAAGCCATATCACATCATAAGGAAAAAAAAATGGATACTAATCTATCAACTGGTCATTTTGTGATAATATAAAATAATATAATATATATAATATAAGAATAAAAAAGAAACAACTTAGACTGTTGCAGTTTCTGAGACTGATTGCAGAACAATAATCCTATCAGATAAAACAGGCTTGTCTAAATGAATGGACAAGACCTAAAATGATGAAGTGTGCTCTCTGCTTATGACTTTACATTGCTTTATGCTTCACTCATGTTGGCATAATGAATAAAAGTTTTTAAAATGTTTTTTTAAAACCCATGGCATCATATTTACTTACTTTCTTCCGATTTACACAAACAGCTTTTTTTTCCAAATTGCTATCACAGACCCTGCATACCAATGGTACCACCCTGAAACTGTTGAAAGTGAGCAGTCTGATGAAGTACAGTATATTTCGGTCTTCTATAAAATGTCCATATATATCAGAGAAATCCATGGGCCAACCACACTGCACCATTACATGCAAAATGCTGAAGGTAATACATGCAGACACTGCCGAGAACAGAACAGAACCGAGAACCTTCAATCCTGAGGTGTCTTTCTCTCATGACTTGGATGAGTTTCTGCCAATCCCTGTCTTGCACAAGTCGCAATATCCAACCAAAAGAAAATGACTTGTTGCAAAGGAAAGCAACTCTCATTTAATGATGCCTCCACAGCAAGGTCCCAGTCACTCATTCTTGAAAAGCAAAAGTGATTAGAGGCTTTTCGGGGCAGTAAAAAGGCTGTGTAGGGATTTTAAGTAATCATTAAGTAATTACAAATTTTAATAGTTATTTGTGACTATTTTTCTGCTGGTGCTCACTTTTTAACAAATATGGTCTCTGAATGAAAAGAAAGTTTTAGCATTTTTATATGCGTTCTCTTCCAAGACGGAAGTAATTTACTCCTTTTCCTGACCTGTTTCACTATAAAACCTAACAGTATATCTTGATAAAAGAAGTAACATAACTTCAGCTTGGAAAAACAGTTGGACTCATGAAAAAAACCTCACTCAGAAATGAATTGCTGTTGTAATAGCTCAGTTGTTTTGAGTGCCTTAATATTTTGGAGCAAGTATAAGTAATGATGGAATAATTCCAGCTCATTCCAGTGACCCATTTTCTTGGAGCTGACTTTATATCATTGCAAAAAAAAATGTTTATTTCAGTTTATAAACCATCATGAGGTGAATAAGTAAGCTAAAGAAAGCATGTAAACATTTGTTTTATGATCTAGCAAAGTATAACGATTTGTTGTTGACGATTAAACGATTAAAATTTGTTAACCATGATTAATAAATCACGGAAGCAGGCCGGTGGTGCAGTGGTTAGCACTGTCACCTCATAGTAAGAGGGTTCCAGGTTCGAATCCCGGTCTGGGCCCTTCTATGTGGAGTTTGCATGTTCTCCCTGTGCCTGCGTGGGTTTTCTGCGGGTTCTCCGGCTTCCTCCCACAATACCAAAAACATGCACATTAGGTTAACTGGCTACTCTACATTGTCTGTTTTTGTGTGTCACCCCTGATGGATCAGCAGTATAGAAAATGGATCCCCTGTGTCTCCTCTGTGTTAACCCTGTCACATGACCCGTGCTGCTGGAATTTGCACATGCGGCATAAAATAAAGATTAGTTTCATGTTTGTAAGATCCTGCATCAGGAAGTGACGTAATGAAGCAAAAGAAATGGGGAGGGATGTTGATGAAAAATCAGATTGACAGCATGCAAAACAAACAAAAAAAAAGACAAGAAAACACAGTGAGCCGCATACGAGACATTAAACAAAGCTGCAAAACTGAAAACTGAAAAAAAAACCCTGAAGTTTTCAAATTTAAAATTAAGACATTCAATATATGGGCAAAGGAAGGGGCAAAATGAGTTGTGGCACTATTCAGCCAACCCCGACCTACTCAAAGAACTGACCATTTTACTATCCTACAAGCACATTTAAAAAAAAAAAAAAAAAAAAAAAAAAAAAAGCCAAGGGTATTAAGGGTATTCTGATTCTGACACAAGGCCCTCTGGCTGTGCCACAGGGGTGGGTACAGAACGAATCAGGTTCTGATCTGAATCAGGTTGGCCAAACTTGGGCATACTCAAAAAATGAGACCGGCAGCAACAGATATACACAAAGTGTTGTTTTCTATCAGTTTTCTATCAGTGTTAGCCTCTCATTTCTACAGCTGTCGGCAGTGTTGCCCTATGCACAATGCATCATTTAATAAGGTCTCTGAAGTCTGTTGTATAGAGTGATGCACATTAAAAAACTGAATGGCTTTTGTACAAAACATAAACATGCATGATCCTTAATATGCCGTCACTGGCAATCATTTTGAGCTGAATCTATGTTTCAGAAAACTCTGCAACATTTGTGTTAGGGCACAGGTAGAGCTTTTTCAAGTTCAAGCCTTTCGCCAGGACATCCTTCTCAGACTGGGAGAGAATTCTTTCTGATAAGTTCTTGACCCATACTGATGCGTTTGTGCACATGCCACATGCTTTATTTATTGTGATTAGTTTTGTATACCTTTTTTTTATAATGACCATTCTCCATGTAGGCCTTGTTTTTGCGAGTGAAGCTTTGGGCGTTCCTACCGCAGTGTGTAAATAGGCCATAGATGTTATGGTCTGTGCCTTTCCTTCCCCCCTCATGTGTGCTGTTTTCTCCCTCCCCTTTGTTTCTTGTGGTTCCTTGCTTGTGTCTCTCTGTGTCTGTGTTCTGGGTGTGGCTCATCAGTCCTGCTGCCAATCAACTCCTGCTGCCAATCTGCCTGCTCACCTGAGATCCATCCACTAATCATCTCCAGCTGTACAAATACCCTGGCTCTGCAGTCTGCTCTCTGCCAGATCGTTCGGTCTACCTTCTGGTACTAACCTAGTTAGGATTGAGTATACGCACAACACTTTGCATTGTTCATCCTCTGGTCTCTCTCTTTTTCATTGTGCCTATGGCTAACTAGCTAGTTATTGTTAGCTTTTTTTCCCCTGTGTGATCTTTTGCTAAAGACTTGTGTAACCCGGGTGAAAAAACCCACATATTAGTTTGCTTCTACTCTATTCTGATATCGTGAATCCATTTTGCGGCTGACGTCATCACGTTGCTACGGTCATGTGACCTAGCGTGGCCAATTGAGTGGGCATAAGTGACTAGCGACCGGTAAGTACAAGAGAAGCACACTTGTCGCGTGTTGCTGGAAGAGCCGGCCACCGAAGCCGTCGAGAGCGTTTGTACGAAGCTTGAATGTTGTTAAACTGCAAATTAGCGGAGAGGTTTCCAAGTTCGTGGAGAAGGGACAGACCATCCAACACAGCAAGAGTAAGGAACGCCAGAAACAGAAGTTCCAAACCTTACAAGCCAGACAGACCAGAATTGAAACCAGACTACCCAAATCCAACAGGGACCCCAACATGACCACACCAGACTCCCAAGAGAAATGGGTCAAGAACTTATCAGACAGAATTCTCTCCCAATCTGAGAAGGATGTCGTGACTTTGCCACCTCACCAGAACAGATTCCAGTAGTAGACCTCATTACGGCAACACAAACAGCTATAAGGAACAACCAAAAGCACTAGCATCCCTCAAAAGGGACAAGAACATCACAATTCTCCCAGCGGACAAAGGCAGATGCACAGTTGTACTTAACACGGTTGACTACCATTGCAAAGTCACCACTATTCTTAATGATCCCGCCACTTACGAACAACTGAAGAGAGATCCTACCTGATCAATTTTAACCCTCAGGAGTCGACAGACGCGCCGGCACGTCCTTATCACAAGACCACTTTAAGACGACGTAGCTGCAAGACGCAGCCTCGCTGAATCCCAGTTTTTTTGTGTCGAAAGTGGGCACTTCAAACTATATACCAGTTTTTAAATTTTGTTAATATGTCAAGTAAAACCCGAGTTATGATAAAAAATATACGCACTGTTTTTTTCATGACCATTGCCATCACGCTTGGTGCGCGTTTGGTGCGCGTTTGGTGCGCGTTTGGGGCGCGCATTTTATGCAAGAAGACGCAGTAAACACCAGCGCATTGAGCGCACTTCATTCAGCGCATTTCAGCGCATTTTCCCCAGTCGGATTTTAGAGTTTTGTGTGATTTTAGGTCCAGTGTGTCAATACAGTATGTCAAAATGAAAAAAACAACAGTAAATCACACTTGTGAGGTTGTGCTGATGAAAAATGATTCCAAAATGGCAAGATAAAAAAAATTCTAAGTTGAAATATAAAATTAGAATCAAAAATAGTCAACAACTGACAATTATACATGACTTCAGAGGGTTAATGTTAATCTCTACTTACTAAGGTTATTAAGCTTACTCTGATGTTCCATGGGAGACCATTTAAAATTGATGGATATCCAAAGATATTAGAACTTAAGACGTTTGCTCAACTTTAAGTTACATACATTTCTTTATACTGCATACTACATTTCTGTATATAATGAGAGTATTTGACTAATCTTTTTTGACACTACAACCATGATAAAGGCACTTTCTATAATATGATAATGGTTTGTGCTAAAGTACATCCCTTTTGGGAAAATGTTACAAAAATCCTGGGAAAAGTCATTGGCTCTGCTGTTCATTGTGGTCCAGCAGTGTGCCTTTTGAATTGCACTGTTGAAGGAACCTGGTCCAAAACAACAAATAAATAACTACTGGAAACATGACAGCTAAAAGACTTAGCAAAGAACTGGAAGGCTGCAGATCAATTGAAAGAGGGACTGCGGGAGAGACATTTCTACAGAGGGAGTTGCATCTGATCTAATCTTTAAATTTATAGTGAATGTTGGGATCTCATGCCATGTGCTGAGATTCATGATAGAGAGATCCCCACAAGATTGAAGATAGGGTTTTACAACCCTTTGTTTGAATGAGTGCCAAAACCTCACTCTCCATACCTAGGTGTGAGGTTTAGTTTAAGTTGGGTGAGAGCCACTGGGGGTCCCCATTCCCTTTTAGTCATGTCATCCAGGTAATAAAAGCATCCTTGCTGCACACCTCCAGGCTTTTTCCCTGTGCACCGTCGCTACAGTGACAGCTACTCCAGGCTCTTGTTGGTGTCTTGGTTACCAAAGGGAGCACATAACAAAGCTTAATTATTTTACTCTCTTTTATCTCAATATTTAGGCCACAAGTCTTTAACTTTAACCCCATCTACACTGACCATTCCCCATCTATCCCACATCTCATGTTGTTAACTGCTTTCCTGCCTGCACAACATCCATTGCACATCTGCCCGCCCTGGGTGAAGGATCCCTCCTCTATTGTTCATCCTGGGGTTTCTTTCATTTTTCCTTGTTAAAGGTTTATCTGGGAGTTTTTCCTTCGTTGATGTGAGGGTCGAAGGGCAGAGGATGTTGCTATGATGTTATGTAAAGCTCTTTGAGACAAACTGCTTGTAAAAATGGGCTATATGTAGCGGGTACCACCGAGACGGCACCATAAGAACAGATAAATATCCTGAAATTCAGGAGAATAAAGATCAGGCAGGGCAACAGCGTATTTGCGCTCTCTGCAGTTATTTTATTAAACATTTCCCTGAATAGGTACATTTTCCCTTTAAGAATCATCTTTACATGCAGTGTATACTTTATGTCTACTGTCATGTAACATATGTATTTCAGTTTCCATGTCAAACAAATACCCATTAGAAACTAAATCTCCATATACAGAATACATGTTTACATCAATACTAAATACAAAATCCATGCTAAATAATTATCCATTTAAATTGATTTGAATGCATTTCCAAACTTTCATTACCGGTAACAGTTTAGCACTTACTGTGCATAGAGTCTGGAGGCTGCCACAAGACTGGACTGGTTGTAGTGGTTGTTACTGACCGCTGTTCTTGTCTTGTCTTTGAATCACCTTTGCCACAGTCTGAACACTACCTGGGGCTGTCTTTCTTGGTATAGTGACTGAATGTTTTGCGCTATTCTTTACTGGGATAGTAACATAGGGTCTCTTTGAACTCTGCACTTTCAGTAGGCCCTCTCCTACCATTAACTCTGACAAGTGCGCATCATCTTCATTAGGTTCAAATAAAAGAAGATCTGGTCGATTGATAGCAGATGGAACCTGGCATTTTATCCAAGCTACTTGTCCAGCTGGAATAATCGTATCATGAGTGCCAGTCCGCAGCCGTCCATGATGCGCAGATGTTTTGCCAGCTTGAATAAAGGTCTCTAGTGACTCAGCTTTCTCAGTAGGCATTGACATTGCATCAGCAAGGAGAGCGATAAAAGCTGAGACGAGTTCTGCTGGTCGACTTCGGACCACTTCCTCCAGCACATTGAATCCAAGTAGTGGCTGGCCAAGTGGAACACTGCAGACAAGGAAAGGTACTGTTATGGGTTCACTGAAGCTGCCATTTCCACTCAAGCTGACTGTGATGAGGACCCAGCCATCAAAAGGAAGAATGTCTCCATTCACAGCCTGGACCTCTAGCTCTTCCTTGTCATCAAATATTTCACTGAGCGGTCTGACTGGTGTGTCTGGTAGTATTACTCTTTCCAGCTTCACTCAATCATGCTCACTTGAACTCCCGTGTCCATCAATGCTTTGATTATCAAGCCGTTTAAGTTACACTGCACAAGGGCTTTGGCTCCTATGAACTTGGCCAGACGCCTACTCATTTGTGTGGGCAGGGAAAGAGGGGATTGGGCAAATGTTTGCTCATAGGTGTCTTTCTGCTTTTGTTTCATTACAGCTCACTGAGTCTTTTTGATGTTAGAGTCACACATGTCACACTCAGCAGTGTGGGGTGGGCTCAGTTGGGACTGTGAGGGAGGCCCAGTCACTGCTTGTCCCGTGGCAGGGACTGGTTCCACATCACCTTTGGTTCTCTTGTCTTGTGCTGCGGCAGCTTCAAGTTGTGTGCTATGTATATTTACATATTTCTGACGCACAACTGTCCCCAGACGTCTTTGTCTCTTGTTCTCAGTGGTTGTTATCTTCATCATTTGTTTTAGGATTGTCTCATCAGACGCGTTGCTGTCTGAGAGCAGGGGTTTCAGCTCTCGACATATGTCATCATGCTTGTGGCCAAGACCCTGATATATTGTGTGGAGAAAAATGTCTTGAACTGTGCTTGTATTGTATTTCACATCTTTGTCAGTGTATTTGGAAGCGAACAAAATCTTTTGTTTGAGGCCGATAACTCGCTACAAGTCAAGTCAAGTCAAGTCAAGTCAACTTTATTTGTATAGCCCATTTTTACAAGCAGTTTGTCTCAAAGGGCTTAACATAACATCAGCAACATCCTCTGCCCTTCGACCCTCACATCGACTAAGGAAAAACTCCCAGAAAAACCTTTAACAGGAAAAAATGGAAGAAACCTCAGGGTGAGCAACAGAGGAGGGATCCCTCACCCAGAACGGGCAGACGTGCAATGGATGTTGTACAGGCAGGAAAGCAATTTGCAACATGAGAAATGACATTACTAAAAAGATAAGCAAAACAAAATCTCAACTGTTTAGTTTCACTTTTTGCTACCACCTCAATATGATTTTAACATTTCACAAGTTATAGGAAATTTATAGTATTGAAAATTATAATGAGCTGCTGTAACATTCATGTATTCTTTTTTTATGTGATGTTGAGAATCACTATCCTATCAGTTCGATTTCGGCCCGTAGGGAGAACCACCCCGCCCATAGTCGGTACATAGAGGAATGACAGGCAGATGTCAACAATACACATTGGGTTGGTCATAGAGCCGGCTACAGTTCAACTTGAAGATCTGGATGGAGAGATACCTGCGGAAAGATACAGAGAGAGAGAGAGAGAGAGAGAGAGAGAGAGAGAGAGGGAGGGAGAGACACAAGACTACGAGGAGCACTGGACACACAGTTAGTGACATAAAATAATGAACTGCATGTTAATCTGACGAGGGGAGAGGATAGAAGAGGAAAAGGAGGAGGGGAAACTGCTTGGTGGATCATGTTTGTGTCCCCCGGCAGCATAGGCCTATAGCAGCTTAGCTAAGATAGAGATTTAAAGATTAACAGTTAGTCAGACCTATTCTACCTGTGGCTATATATCATGAGGTGAGTGAAACTATGCCTACCAGCCCTACACACTTTATTTGGTGCTAACTATATGCTTTACTAAACAGAAAGGTTTTAAGTTTAGTCTTAAAAGTGGAGGTGGTGTCTGCCTGTCGAACCCAGATTGGCAACTGGTTCCACAGCAGGGGTGCCTGATAGCTAAAGGCTCGTCCTCCCGTTCTACTTTTATGAATTCTGGGAACTGTAAGTAAACCTGCACTCTGTGATCTGAGTGATCTATTGGGAATATATGGGACTATTAGATCCTGCAGGTATGATGGGGCGAGTCCATTTAGGGCCTTATATGTAAGTAGGAGAATTTTAAAGTCTATTCTGAATTTTACCGGAAGCCAGTGAAGAGAAGCTAAGATGGGGGAGATATGATCCCTTTTACTGATTCCTGTTAAAACTCTAGCTGCTGCATTTTGGATCAGCTGCAGGTTATTAATAGAATAATTTGGACATCCTGACAATAGTGAGTTGCAGTAGTCCAGCCTAGAAGTAACAAAAGCATGAACAAGTTTTTCAGCATCACTCTGAGAGAGGACACTCCTAATCTTAGCGATATTACGGAGGTGAAAGAAGGCGGTCTTAGAGGTCTGTTTAATGTGATGAATAAATGACACGTCTTGATCAAAGATAACGCCGAGGTTCCTTGCAGTCGTACTGGAGGCCAAAGTAATGCCGTCCAGAGAGAGAATATTATCAGCTATTCTATTTCTAAGGTGTTTGGGGCCTAGAACAATGATCTCAGTTTTGTCTGAGTTTAATAATAAAAAATTGGAGGTCATCCAGTCCTTTATGTCCTTAAGACATGCCTGGAGTCTGGCTAACGGCTCTGTTTCTTCAGGCTTTAAGGATAAGTACAGCTGAGTGTCATCAGCATAACAATGAAAGTTTATGCCATGTTTCTGAATAATATTTCCTAGAGGGAGCATGTATAAGGTGAACAGGATCGGCCCAAGCACTGAACCTTGTGGAACACCAAGGCTAACCCTTATATATGAAGAGGAAACATTATTAACTTGAGCAAAGTGAAATCTATCTGTTAAATATGATTTGAACCAGCATAGCGCAGTCCCTGTGATCCTAGTCTCATATTCTAATCTGTGTAATAAAATGCTGTGATCTACAGTGTCGAAAGCAGCACTGAGATCTAGCAAAACAAGTATGGAGACAAGCCCGCGGTCTGATGCCATGAGGAGGTCATTTGTGACTTTAACCAGTGCTGTTTCTGTGCTGTGATGGGCTCTAAAACCAGACTGAAACATCTCAAAGAGACTGTACCTGTGTAGGTGATCAATCAACTGATTTGCAACCACTCTTTCGAGTATTTTAGATAAGAACGGGAGGTTGGATATCGGCCTATAGTTTGCTAAGATGTCTGGGTCAAGTGAAGGTTTTTTAAGTAAAGGTCTAATAACAGCGGTTTTAAACGCCTGTGGTACATAACCTGTTGTTAAGGATAAGTTTATCTGATCTAAGAGGGAAACGCCAATCAAGGGAAAGACGTCCTTGAGGAGCTTAGTTGGGATGGGGTCTAAGAGACATGTAGTTGGGTTAGATTTGTTAATGCTGGAGGTCAGCTCGGGGAGGTCTATGGGCAGGAACCTGTCCAGAGATGGAGTAGGATTAAAAGAGATTACTAGAGATGGCACTATATTGGCTATTCTGGGAAGATCTTTATTGATTATTTCTCTAATGTTATTGATTTTATTGGTGAAGAAACTCATGAAGTCTTCACTGCTAAGAGCTGCAGGAATACAAGGTTCAACAGAGCTGTGACTCTTGGTCAGCCTGGCTACAGTGTTAAAGAGAAAACGTGGGTTGTTCTTGTTTTTCTTTATTAATGCTGAATAATAGGCAGTTCTGGCTTCACGAAGGGCCTTTTTGTATGTCAATAGACTATCTTTCCAGGCTCTCTGGGATTCAGCTGATTTGGAGGAGTACCACTTCCTCTCCATCCGTCTTGATGTTTGTTTAAGTGTTCGTAAATTTGAATTATACCAAGGAGCTAGCCTCCTATGATTTCTAACCTTCTTTCTCAGTGGGGCAACCATATCTGAAACTGTGAGCAACGTGGCTGCAGTGTTGTTGACAAAGGAATCAATTACTGCAGGAGTAACGTTTAAATCAGTACGGTCTGTTGTACTGGTACATGGAGCTGAGGGGAGCTGTGATGGGATTGCATCCCTAAATCTGTCTACACTATCTTCAGAGAGGCATCTGGTGTAATAGACCTTTTTGTTGTGTGCTGTAAAGTCTTCTAGAGTTAGTTCAAAAACTACAAGCGAATGGTCTGAAAGGAGAGGGTTTTGAGGGGCAACTGACAGGTTCTTAGTTTCTAGGCCATAGGTGAGAACCAGATCGAGTGTGTGATTGTGGCAGTGTGTTGGTTCATTCACTATCTGAAGGAAACCTATTGAATCTAAGAGTGAACTAAAGGCTGTCTTAAGACTGTCAGAGTCAACATCCATATGAATGTTGAAGTCACCTACTATAATGACTTTATCTGTACTGAGCACTAAACTAGATAAGAAGTCAGAAAACTCAGACAGGAACTCTGAGTAAGCAGCAGCAGGTGGGCGATACACAACAACTAATAAAACTGGCTTTTCTGACTTCCAGTTTTGGTGAGACAGGCTGAGAGTGAGACTCTCAAATGAGCTATAGATGGATTTAGGTTTGGGGTTAATCTGAAGACTGGAGTGGTAGATTGCTGCCACTCCTCCTCCTCGGCCTGTGGAACATGATAGTTAATATAACCGGATGGAGTTGATTCATTTAAACTAACATATTTTTCATCCCGTAACCAAGTCTCAGTGAGGCAGAATATATCAGACTGATGATCAATAATTAGATCACTGACTAGGAGGGATTTAGAGTGGAGGGATCGTATATTTAATAATCCACATCTGACTGTCCTATTTTTTGGCTCTAAATATTTGCTAGTTTGTATTTTTATGAGGTTATTATGATTAACACTTCTTAAATTTTGTGCTGGTTGGACTATGGGAGGACGAGGCACTGACACTATTTCTATGGGATTATTAATCTTAGTATTACTGTGTGAATTTATATTTTTATTTATTCTAATTTTAACGGAGGGCAGCAGTCCTACAGAAGTAGCAGAGAAGTGTGTAAGACAGCGACTCTGCTTCCTGGCCTCGACCCTGGGTTGTCAGGGTGTTGGTTGTCTAATAAACTTGGCCATATTGGTAGAAATAAGAGCCGCACCACCCCAAGTGGGATGAACGCCGTCTCTGCTAATGAGGCCAGGTTTTCCCCAGAAAGTCTCCCAGTTATCTATAAAGGCCACGTTGTTTTCTGGACACCACCGTGACAGCCAGCGACGGAGCGATGACATGCGGCTAAACATATCATCACTGGTCAGATTCGGGAGGGGACCAGAGAATGCTACGGAGTCCGACATGGTTTTTGCCAAATTACACACCGACTCAATATTGACTTTGGTGACCTCCGACTGGCGTAGTCGAGTGTCATTAGCGCCGACGTGAATTATAATCTTACCATATTTACTCTTATCTCTCACCAGCAGCTTTAAATTGCCCTCTATGTCGCCCGCTCTGGCCCCCGGGATGCATTTGACTATGGTTGCTGGTGTCGGCTTCACATATCGCAAAACAGAATCGCCAATAACCAGGGTCGGTTTCTCAGCGGGTGTGTCGCTGAGTGGGGAAAAGCGGTTAGATACATGAAGCGGTTGGTGGTGAACCACGGGCCTTTGTTTTGGACTACGCTTCTTTCGAACCGCCACCCAACCTCCCTGACTTCCCGGCTGCTCGGGGGCTGCCGGGGGGCGGCTGACATCAGCTAAAGTAGCTAAAATAGGCCGGTCCGCACAGGCTAACTGCTGCTGGCTAGCTGTCGGGACTAATGGACTGTGATCTACAGTACGAAGCCGGGCCTCTAACTCACTTAGCCTCGCCTCCAAAGCTGTGAATAAACTACACTTTCTACACGTCTCACTCTCACTAAAGGAGGCAGAGGAATAGCTAAACATTTCACACACCTTACAGAAGACGGGAGAGGGAGAGGCAGAGGGAGAGTGAGTGGAAGAAGCCATGTTAGCACTAAGCTAAGCTCAACGACAAACAGGACGGGGATCGGAAAAGGAAAGAATCTAGATGATCGTGCAGTTAATAAACTTTTCCTAAAGTGCTTGTGTACTTATATGTAAGAACCAACCACAGTAAAAGCTAACACAAAATATGTCGACTCAAGTACACCAATACCACCGAACACCAAACGCTAGCAAGTGAATGAGTAGTGCGAGAACAGGAATACGCAATACGTTACCCAACGCAACAAGAACTGTTGTGGTGTCTCATTGTCATTCTGTTTTGTGCACATGAGCTCTTGGAGTTCTGTGTTACTGCACCCACCTAGATGAGACTGTAGAAATCCTTTGAGTTCATCCACGGTTAGCACATCGTCTTTGTGCATGAGCATGTCTTTGAAGTTTCCTGATTTAATGACTTTGAGAATGCCCCTAAAGATTTCAGCCTCACTAAATCGCTCTTTGATGCCTTCATCTATTTGCCTGCATATGCTGTTGTAGCTTATGTCTGAGCTTTGATCACTGATTTGTCCTCCTTGAATCGTGAACTCTAGACGTAGCAGCGAAAGGCCTTGAAGAGGGACAACTCTGCTCTGTGGTTCACGAGAGTATTGTTGTGGCAGGTTGTCTGCACGAGTGTTGTCAGGTTGTGGTGTAGTGTGTGCTGGTGAGGGTTCAAATGTAGGCGATGATGTGGGATCGCTAATGTACAGCAAGACTTTGCTTCTAATCTCATCATAGCTAGAAAGCATTTTCCGTAGCTCTGTGCTCTGTGTGTAATCTTGATGTCAGTGTTGGTGGGTGTGGGGTTAGTGAGTGATGAGGAGTTAGCTAGGCTAACTGTAGCTGTGGGGGTTGTGTTATCAACACTTTTGGCCAGTTGAAAAAGTTCATTGGCTGTAAGCGTGAGCAGACTCTTCTTGATTGTCCACACCAAGCTCTTCCTCTCTGCCATGACTGCTTTTCCCTTTTCCTCACGATTGGTCTCTCTTCCAGGTATCTCTTTCAGCGTCAGCTCTCAGTCTTGTTTCAAGTGTGCAACACAGTCTTAGCTTTTCATTCCTCACAGGTGGTCGAGCTGTCCATCAGAGTTGACGGCTGGATGACACACACACTCTGTGTGTCACTGTTGTTGCAACAGCTAATCCTTCTTCAACTGCATAGACTGTAGAGGCATCAGCTATCTGGATATGTCACCTGGATGGTTCTAGTTGTCTTCGTTACCTGCAGATCTGTTGCCGTCCCCGTACGGGCTACCAAAATCTGTAGCAGGTACCGCAGAGACCGCGCCATATGAACAGATAAATATCCTGAAATTCAGGAGAATAAAGATGAGGCAACAGCGTATGGACTTATCCATTTAAATTGATTTGAATGCATTTACAAACTGTCATTACGGTAACAGTTTAGCACTTAACTGCATAGAATGCTCAGAATCCAATTTAACAGATTCATAAAACCGTTACTTTAAATATCTCAAAATTAACTGATCACCCAACTATTATATGCTAGGTTAACACGGGGGACCAAACAGTAAACTAAACTAACCAGTAAACATAGGCTGGTTGCAGCACCACACTCATTTTAAAGATAACCCTTCAAAACCACAAATGTCTTTATTTGTGTATGTGAAATCACACAAAAATACAAAATGACAAATAATTATAATAAAAAATGAAAAATAAAGTATTTAGAAGAAGGAAAAAAACAAGATAGAAATATATGTACATGTAGTGCAAACAGTGTGATGGTTCACACAATGGCAGGTGGTTTACGGGGAGATCAGGGAGACAGCCTGGGGGAAGAAACTGTTTTTGTGTCTGGTAGTCTTGGCATACAGAGCTCTGTAACGCCTACCAGAGGGAAGCAGATCAAACTGTTTGTGTGCAGGGTGTGAGGGGTCTGCAGTGATGCTTCCTGCCTGTTTTTTGACCCTGGACTGGTATAAGTCCTGAACCCGTGTTTGATAAAGTCCGCCCCTACAGTGGCGCGTGCTTCCGCAGAGGAGCAGTGGAGCCGGACCGGGAGTGCAGGTGAGTGTACATGAGTGTATGAAGGACCAGAGTCTGTACAAACAGACAGATGAAGAGTGGGACGAGTAGTGGGTACTAGCAGACCTGCATACTGGGAGCGAAGTGTTCTACTGGGGCAATAAGAAACAATGAGGTCATTAAGATAGGACAGAGCTTTGTTATTGAGAGCATTATAAGTCAATAGAAGGATCTTGAAGTCTATCCTATGTCCTACAGGAAGCCAATGGAGTGAGGCTAAAACAGGTAAGATGTACTCTCTTATTAACTACTGTCAGTACCCTCACTGCAGCATTCTGGACCAACTGGAGACTCTTCAGAGAGTTTTTAGAACATCCCGAACATGGACCAATTTCTCGGCGTCACTCTGAGAACGGATGTTCCTTATTTTAACTATGCTGTGAAGGTGAAAGAAGGCAGCCCTATTGATATGTTTTATATGGGAATTGAAAGGCAGGTCCTGGTCCAAAATGACTCCAAGGTTCCTCGCCGCTGTAATAGAGTTAAAGGTAGATAGATAGATACTTTATTGATCCCGAGGGAAATTCAAGGTGATGCCATCCAGATGTTTAGGTCAAAATACAATAACTTGTGATTTTTTTCTGAATTAAGTAATAAGAAGTTGAAGGACATCAGACAGTAATCCCAATTTCATGGTTCAGTCTCTGAAGTAGAATGTTGTGATCAGTGGTATCAAATGCAGCACTGAGATCTGGAAGTACAAGTATGGAGACAAGACCTCTATCAGATGCCAGGAGAAGGTCGTTAGAAACTTTTATCAGTGCTGTTTCAGTACTATGGTGTTGTCTAAATCTGGATTGAAAAGCTTCAAAAAGGTCATTAGAGTGGAGATATCGATGTAGCTGCTCTAGGACAACCTTCTCAAGGATCTTGAAGATGTATGGTAGGTTGGATATAGGTCTGTAATTAACTAATACATCTGGGTCAAGGGAAAGTTTCTTTAATAGTGGTTTGATGGCAGCCACCTTAACCCTCAGGAGTCGACAGACACGCCGGCGCGTCCTTATCACAAGACCACTTTAAGACGACGTAGCTGCAAGACGCAGCCTCGCTGAATCTCAGTTTTTTTTTGTGTCGAAAGTGGGCACTTCAAACTATATACCAGTTTTTAAATTTTGTTAATATGTCGAGTAAAACCCGAGTTATGATAAAAAATATACGCACTGTTTTTTTCATGACCATTGCCAGCACGCTTGGTGCGCGTTTGGGGCGCGCATTTTATGCAAGAAGACGCAGTAAACACCAGCGCATTGAGCGCACTTCATTCAGCGCACTTCAGCGCATTTTCCCCAGTCGGATTTTAGAGTTTTGTGTGATTTTAGGTCCAGTGTGTCAATACAGTATGTCAAAATGAAAAAAACAACAGCAAATCACACTTGTGAGGTTGTGCTGATCAAAAATGATTCCAAAATGGCAAGATAAAAAAAAATTCTAAGTTGAAATATAAAATTAGAATCAAAAATAGTCAACAACTGACAATTATACATGACTTCAGAGGGTTAAAGGCCTGTGGTACATAACCTGTGACTAAAGAGAGACTGATCTGGTTCAGTATAGAAATGTTATCTAAGGGAAAAACATCCTTAAGCAGTCTAGCTGGGACCAGGTCAAGTAGACATGTGGATGACTTGGATGATGACTGAAGTTAACTCTGAGAGGTGAATGGGGGAAAATCTGTCCAAACATACTTTAGGTGTGAAGGTTGCTATTAGAGAAACTGTATTTGGTGGAGTATTACAGCCAATCCTCACTCTGATGTTAACAATCTTATCAGTGAAGAAAATTAAGAAATCATCACTGCTGAGAATCGGGGGGATGCATGGCTCAACAGCACTATGGTTTTTAGTGGATCGCTGGTTCGATTCCCTGTCCCGGTGTCCATGGCTGAGGTACCCTTGAGCAAGGTACCTAACCCCCACTGCTCCCCGGGCGCTGCACGCGGTCGCCCACTGCCCCGGGTTTGCTGTGTGTGTGTGCACGTCACTTGGGTGGGTTAAATGCAGAGAACAAATTTCATTGGAGTGAGTTCCCTCCAATGACAAAATATGTCACTTTAATCTTTAATCTTTAATCTTTAGTTAGCCTGGCTACAGTATTAAAGAGGAATCTAGGATTGTTCTTGTTCCTCTCTTTTAATGAGGAGTAATATGCTCTTCTGGTGCTACGAAGTTCTTTTTTATACATTAATAAACTATTTTTCCAGGTTTTTGACCACACAGTGGCTGGAATGTGATTTTCTTTCCAGCTGTCTGGTTTTCTGTTTCAATATGTGTAGATTTGAATTACCAGGGAGCTACTCTCTTCTGGTTAATGACCTCCTTGTTCAGAGGGGCTACAGAATTAAGGATCCCAAGAAATGATGTTGCTAAATCACAGATACGCGATAAGAGAGACGTTCAAAAATAATATTTCAGTATAATATTCAGGATACACTGTGCCTCGCCTGGAAAGCTAATGAGAGCAGGCGGCAGCAGGAGGGGTGGAGACAAAAAGCTCTAATCAAGTCAGAGAGTTTCCAGCAGCCTTCAGTTTGCACAAGAAGTCACAGAAGCACACCCCATTAGATCTGATTCAGATTTATTGAAATGTTATATCAGACAAATATATCTGTTTGTGCGCAGTTCTTAGCCGACGAAAATAGTGTACACTTAAACTGTGACATTAAAGTTCATGTTTAAACTACATTTTCTGTCATTACTTCATGTGTCTGTGTAACCATCTTGAGTAGAAGAGCTTAAGTTAGAACAGCTGGACTTCAGTTTAAAAGTGAAGATGTTTCACCTCTCAAAAGGCTTCTTCAGTTCTTATTAACTGGTTGGGAGCCCCATTTATTAAACCTAGACGGTAGACCTGCCCAGCCAACATGTGACTGCAAGGGGGCTGAACGGGTTGTTAAGATGTTAATTCTCACATCCCACTTACCGCAAGTTTAACTCTTTGCAAATCCTTCAGCATCCAACCAGTCCAATGTTAGTACAGGCCTGCGTGTGCACCTATGATATATTGTATATCGATAATGTATTTATTCTCTCTACTACTGCTGACTCCTAATTGCCACCATCAACCATCCAGCAGACATCCTGTGAACAGAATAAACATTCAAAATCATTCTCATACAATTAAAATCTCTTCAATTCAACAAAAAAGAAAAGTATGTGTAAAATGTCACATTGTTGTGTTAACTTCTAAACTGATCATAGTGTGGTGATCACTGGTGAATTCACAAAATTACTGTGCTGTCTCATTTGTATTCTTCCCTTTCATTTATCCCATATCTGCACAAAGCATTGTGACCATATAAATTAGTCACATAAAATACAAAACAAAACAAAAATAAGTCTTAGAGTTTAATGCTCAAAAGATGAACAAACTCAGTTTAGACTCTCAAACTTCTGGGTAACATGTTTTTTTTGTTTTTTAGTTTCAGAAGACTATACATTAATTAAGATGGCTCAAAAAATAAAGTGACTGGAGACTTGAAATGCTCTTTGCTCTGAATTTGTTCTGTTTTGTAATTATTAATTATTATTGTGGAATGTATAATGCAAATGTGCAAGAAAGTTCAATGACTTGAATCAGCTTTTATTATTTGCATGTACAGTTATGCCATTTCGGCCATAAAACCTGTTGAGAATGTTCATGTATGTTGAAATAAATATCTTTGTGCAATATAATATATAAATATACAACAAAAAAGTCTCAGATATTTTTACCTTTACCAGTAGTTGCTTCAGTCAAGAGTATGGAAACTGGTATAGCACATACTATAGCAGTATAGCTCATATGCACCAGGTTTATGGGAGGGAAGAGAGTGAGAATGGCCAGACGAGTATTGAATGTGTCTATTATTGGGGGAATGTGTGTGATACCTGCACGTGTCTGTCAGATTTGTATACTTTAAAGTTCTTTATGTGTCTTTTTTCTAAAAGCAGATCTCTGAAATTTGGCACATTATTCTTAAAAGATATTATTGTTCTTAAAACAGAAAGAGTAAAACCTCAATCGCAATGCAGCCCCACCAGACTGAACCGGACAATAGACCTGCTGTATGCCAACACTAAGGATGCATACATGACCACCCCCCTCCCCCCACTGGGATGATCACAATCTGGTGTTTCTTCAGTCTGAGTACAAACCGAAGATACAGAGGCAGCCCACAAACACCCGCTCCTTCAGAAAGGGACCCCTGAGGCAGAGGAGGCTCTGGGGGACTGCTTCGATTCCAAGGATTGGAATGTGCTGATGGAGCCACATGGTGAGGACATTGAGGGGGTCGCATACTGTTTTATGGACTATGTGAATTTCTGCAGGGACATTGTTCTCCCCATCAAGACTGTGCACTGCTTCCCCAAAAACAAGCCCTGGCTTGTCAGTCATACCATCTTACCATCAAGGACATCCTCAATAGAAAAAAGAGGGTGTTCAAGGAGGGAAACAGAGATGAGCTGAAGCAGGTACAGAGGGAGCTCAAGGTTTGTCTGCAGGAGGACAAGGAGTCCTACAGCAGGAAGGTGGAAAAGAAACTCCAGCAAAACAACATGAGGGAGGTCTGGGAGGGGATGAAGACCCGCAGCACTGCAGAAGGGGACACAGAGAGGGCAAAGCAGTTCGACCAGTTTGAGAACTGAAGAAGCTTCTTGGATGAGAGGCGAAACATCTTCCAGGAAACTTCACGTCTAGTTGCCTAACGGAAATATTTTACCTTGACCATGACCTGGATGACTGAGAATCTCCATAGACAGTTCAACCAGGTCTTCAACAGGTTTGACTCTCATGCTAATGTGTCCACTTCCCCCTCAGCCCACTCAACACCCATCCCCCAATGCAAGGACACAGATACTGCCCCCGTTAACATCACCAGGTCAGCAGGGAACTGAAGAAATTCCCCCCCAGCAAGGCATCCATCCCGGACAAGGTGTGCCTGAGAATGTTCAAGACCTGTGCTATGGAGCTGCGGAAGCCCCTCCAGCAGGTCTTCAACATGAGCGTTTGTCAGGGGAAGGTTCCAACCCTTTGGAAGACATCATGTCTTGTCTCAGTCCCCAAGAAGCCACACCCGAGACAGCCCGATGACTTCAGACTGGTGGCCCTAACGTCACACGTGATAAAGACACTGGAAAGGCTGGAACACCCCAGGTCTGGCATGCCCAATACCCCCTGTAGTTTGCCTATCAGGCAACGGTAGGGGTGGATGACGCCATTCTGTGCCTGCTGCACAAGGTCCACTGTCACCTGGACAACGGGAGCAGTGCTGTGAGCATCATGTTCTTCAACAACTCCAGCGCTTTCAACACCATCCAGCCTGTCCTTCTGAGAGACAAGCTGCACGACATGAGAGTGGACTCACATCTGATCTCCTGGATTGTGGACTACCTCTCAGAGAGACCGCAGTTTGTTCAGCTGGGTGGCTGCACGCCTGACACCATGCTAAGCAGCACCAGAGCACCTCAGGGCACAGTGCTCTCCCCGGTCCTGTTCACACTCAGAAGTACTCAGACCGTACTGTGATAATGGGATGCTCTGAGGATGGACATGAGGGGGAGTACAGGAGCCTGGTGGAGGATTTTGTTAAATGGTGCAGGGCTAATAAGCTGCAACTCAACACATCCAAAACCAAGGAGTTGGTGGTTGACTTCAGGAGGAACAGACCCCATTCTTCACCTGTCTCGTCTGTACTTCCTGAGGAGGCTGGGGTCCTTTAACATTTGTAAAAACCTGCTACTGATGTTCTACCAGACTGTTGTAGCCAGTGTGCTGTGGTGTGCTGGGGAGGCAGCATCAAGAAGAGGGACGCAACATGGCCGCACAGACTGGTGCGGAGGGCAGGATCTGTGGTGGGCACAGAGCTGGACTCTATGGTGTCAGTAGCAGAAAAAAAGACCCTGGATAAGACCCTGCTCATCTTGGACAGCGCCTCCCACCCTCTGCACAGGACTCTGATCAGTCAGAGGAGTGTGTTCAGCACCAGGCTGCTGTCTCTGACCTGATCCACAAACAGACTCAGGAACTCGTTTGTTCCCCTGACCATTAGACTCTACAACACATCTCTGGGTACTCAGAGGTCATGATTCCAGCGATAGTCTGTGCCTGAGTCACATCTGGCGTAAAATCTGAGGACATTTATTTCATTATGCACATGCTTTTTTGGGGCAGTCGTGGATCAGCGGTTAGGGTGTCGGACCCGTAACCGGTGGATCGCTGGTTTGATTCCCCGTCCCGGTGTCCATGGCTGAGGTACCCTTGAGCAAGGTACCTAACCCCCACTGCTCCCCGGGCGCTGCACGCGGTCGCCCACTGCCCCGGGTTTGCTGTGTGTGTGTGCACGTCACTTGGGTTAAATGCAGAGAACAAATTTCGTTGGAGTGAGTTCCCTCCAATGACAAAATATGTCACTTTAATCTTTTAATCTTTAATCTTTCTTTGCACTTTGGTATACTTTATGTAGCATAGTGTATGTAGTATATGTTTAGTCTATTTATGATCAGTATAGTTTTTATTATCTAAATCTCCCCTACTAACAGTTGCCATGTTTGTTTACTTTTTGACCAACCTACACTGCTGTAATGTGCTACTGGATACTTGAAATTCCCTCGTGATCAATAAAGTACCTATCTGTCTGTCAAGTGGTCCCTCACTGTTCAAGGTTTCAATGTGCAAAATTCCCCCCACTTGAAAAGTTCAGCCAGTTCCAGGAAGATTCGACAGGATTCCACTCATTGATCATACTTTTTGCTCTTTTCTTCTTTCCTTATATTTTAGAAGTTTCGATGCCATGCTAACCAATCAGTCAGGTGAAAAACCTTCAACACAAATACAAATACCAATTGATAACATGAAAAACAAAATAAACACATGAAAAGTTCAAGTATCAAATTTTATTTAACCCACATAAATCTTTAACTGACATGATTCTTAAATTAACTGCCTGTAGTGAACATAATTCTTAAATTAACTATATTAAGCATTTTAATTATACTTGTCCAATATAACCCAGCCCTCAATCAATCAAACTCCCAAGCAGCCCACGAAATTGCCTCTTAAACAGTACCCTAAAATAATGTGCTTCAGCCAAGCCAAACATATAGATTCTCACCGGCTCCTTCCTCTTTTTCTTTTGCTGAAACAAGCTTCTGTTTGCACAAAGTCTTGATCTCTCCCCATTGCTGTTCTCCAGTGATTGGTCAGGGAGGTGACCAAGAACCCAGTGGTCACTCTGACAGAGCTCCAGTGTTGCTCTGTGGAGTGTGGAGAAGCTTCAAGAAGGACAACCATTTCTGCAGCACTCCACCAATCAGGCCTGTATGGTAGAGTGGCCAGACAGAAGCCACTCAGTAAAATGCATATGAAAGCCCACCTGGAGTTTGCCAAATGACACCTGAAGGACTCTCAGACCACGAGAAAAAAAATTCTCTGGTCTGATGAAACAAAGATTGAACTCTTTGGCATGAATGACAAGCATCATGTCTGGAGGAAACCAGGTACTGCTCATCACCTGGCCAATACCATTCCTACTGTGAAGCATGGTGGTGGTAGCATCATGCTGTGGGGATGTTTTGTGGCAGCAGGAACTGGGAGACTAGTAAGGGTCGAGGGAAAGATGACTGCAGCCATATAGAGAGACATCCTTGCTGACAACCTGCTCCAGAGTACACTGGACCTCAGACTGGGGTGAAGGTTTATCTTCCAACAGGACAATGGCCCTGAAGACCCTGACCCAACGATCATCCAGCCAACATCACAAAGGAGTGGCTTCAGGACAACTCTGAATGTCCTTGAGTGACCCAGCCAGAGCCCAGACTTGAACTCTACTGAGCATCTCTGGAGAGATCTGAAAATGGCTTTGCACTGACGCTCCCCATCCAACCTGATGGAGCTTGAGAGGTTCTGCATTGAAGAGTATGAGAAACTGCCCAAAAATAAGTGTGCCAAGCTTATAGGATCATCCTCAAAAAGACTTGAGGCTGTAATTGCTGCCAAAGGGGCTCCAACAAAGTATTGATCACAGGGTGTGATTATGTACGTGTTATATTTTTGTTTTTTTATTTTTAATAAAAAGATTCAAGCAAGCTTGTTTCACTTTGTCATTATGAAGTATTTTATGTAGAATTTTGAGGGGAAAAAGTGGATTTAATCCATATTGGAAAGAGACTGTAGCATAACAAAATGTGCAAAAAGTGAAATGGTGTGAATACTTTCCGGATGCACTGTATGCACAGTACAGTACAAATGTGTGCAGTGTGTGTGAGGTTAGGAATTTATTCAAAATCTTTTACAAGGCCCCTGAGCAGCTGTTTATGCACTATAAAAGTTCTCAAGATTTTTATGTCAGAATCCAGCAGTCAAATCAGTTTAAATGCCTCTACAAGAGAGAAGAGTGTCCACTCTCCACTCGGCTGCTGAGCATTAGCTTTATTTTCCTAATGGTCACTGGTACATAGTAAATGACAAATTATAACTGTCCATTAGTAACCATAAATAATCAGGTTTAGAGCAGCAGGTCCTTGCAATGAGCATATTAAATTTATTCATAAACAGACAGGTGATTTGATTAGATGTGTTTCTTAACTACTTGCTAAACATGCTAACATACAAAATGTATACAGTAATGTAATGCCAAAATACTGGTGGTCTCAAATCAATCCCCTTTTATGCAGAGTCCTGTTAAAATGTTTTCTACACTGACACTGAGTTGCCACACCAAATAGGATAATCCCATAATTGTTTGGGGTCTTCCCTAGTTGTCTCCCCATAATCGGACATGCCCAGAATGCTGCGAAAGAGGGACATTTGAGAGGCAATGCATCCCAGCCACTTTACTCACAGCTGGATGAAGCCTGGAACATCAACTGAATTGCCATCCCTCCTATGCAGTTTGAGATTTGGTGACACAACCCTTGTTTTGGAAAATGTCTCACTCACTGCTGTTTCATAATAATAATAATAATACAAATAATAATGTTATAACAACCTGTCATGTCTGTCCTTTTATGATGATTATTGCATGTATGTTTCTCTCTCTCTCTCTCTCTCTTTCATCCTTTCTGTCCTGTCTACCTCTTCTTCCCCCCCTTCACCCAGCCGACTATCAGCAGGATAGTTCTCCCTTGGCAGCCGGGTCCTGCTCAAGGTTTCTTCCTGTTAAAAGGGAGTTTTTCCTTGCCACTGTCTGCTTGCTCGGGGGTTCAGGCTTTGGGTTTCTGTAAAGAAGTAATCTAGAGACAATTTTGACTGTATAAGGTGCTATAGAAGTAAATAGAAATTGAAATTAATAATAATAATAATTACGAGGCAGTGGTGCAGTGGTTGGCACTCACAGCAAGAGGGTTCCAGGTTCGAATCGCTGCCCTTATGTGCATGTTTTCCATGTGCCTGGATGGGTTTTCTCCAGGTACTCTGGGTTCCTTCCACACTCCCAAAACATGCACATTAGATAAACTGGCTACTCTGCATTGCCCTCTAGGTGTGAGTGTACGCATGTGTGATTGTCTGTCTTTATGCGTCAGCCCTGAGATTGACTGGCGACCAGTCCAGGGCATACCCCCCCACCACACATCCAACCATATCAATAAATATCACTTTCCTAACCCTAACCTTTGCCTTTTACCTTGGTCAAAATTTATTATTAAAATATTATTTTAATTTGTACAGTGCTTTGGCCAATATCTGTTTTTTTTATGCCAACGGACGGTTATAGTAAAAATGAACGCTGGGATTAAAGAAAACGAAGACAAGCGAAATTTGACTGACAGTTTTTTCCAGGTGTTGCAGCAGGCACCGCCCACCAGCCGTCTGTCCCCCCCTCGCCCCGGGACAGTTTTCAGGCAAGGGGGGGGGGGGTTGGGCCACTGGTAGGACGACTCATCGGTGCTCCTGGAGCGCCCTCGGACAGACACGCACAGCATTGAGGAGGACAGCAAAGCCACAACTCTGCGTAGTCGACAGCAGCCTGCACGCATCAGCACGGACGAGTTTAGTTATTCCTCTTCAGGGAATTGCTTACAAGTTTTGTTTTTTTTAAAGTTAAGTTTGTTTGTTGTCGGACTTGGAGGGGCATCACGGAGCCTTCTGTAGCTGCGCAGACAGGATGTCGGAACTTTCCGTGAATGACCACCTCGAAGGGATTTTATCAGATTTTGAAGGTATGTAGACCGTAATATTGAATTACTTTACTGCTCCCTTTTGTGTTGGCAATAAAACTGAATGTGGGCTTGTGTCCCCAGGGGTGTTTTACCTTCTCTGAAAAACCAAAAAAAGAAAAGAAAAGAAGGACAAATGTGCATTAAACATAAATACAGTATCTTTAGTTTAGTTTCTCAGAACAGTTTACTCACCGCTGCTGTTAGAAGGCAAACGCTGACAAAGCCTGCAATAAACATTTAATTGATTGATTGTTGTTGTTTAATGAAACTTAAAGTTGGATATTCTATTGACAGATGACTTGGTCAAGAGAAAATAGTAACTAAATTATGTTTCCAAAATATTTTAGGGTCATTAGCTCGTCCTCTCTGGCAATACAAATAACCCATTGTGTTTTGCGGCTGTAATAGCAATTGGAAGTCGTTGCCTTGGGAATTGTGATAGATATTTTCCGACCAAACCGATTAATCGCAGTTACGAGATGCATCGTTAATGAATACAAACCCAAGTGGCATCACAGTGAGAGGCTGTGTATAATGCATCTAAAACACCGAATTAAACAGCATTTCTGTAAGTGCTGTAAACCTATCACACTTAAATACTAAAACACCCATGGTGGCCTGTTCTGAACATAGATGAACTGGTCACATGAACATGTAATGTTATTTTAATAAGAAGAAACTAAATAACTTCAGAATGTTTTTAAGTAGGTTTTGTGTATTTTGGTTTTGAGTAAGACCTAAAGTATTATTATTGGAGCCTGATGTAAAACAGCCTGTGCAGAGAAGAAAGGAGCACTAATAACACAGTGTAAGCAAAGCCTTGAAAGGCTTTGTGTGTGTGTGTGTGTGTGTGTGTGTGCGTGTGTGTGTGTGCGCGCACTGGGGCTCCTGTGTGTGTGTGTGTGTGTGTGTGTGAGAGAGAGAGAAGAGAATAAATGCATTCCATCAGAAGACAATAGTATGTTTTAAAAGTTGTAAATTCAGCTCACAACTACATTATAAGTTTTACTAGTTATACTGTTTATGTAACACATATATAAAAACATTGTCAGTGTCAAATGTCAGTGCTGTGTGGGCAACAGACCATGCACTGGAACCGTTACATAGTCCTCTGCTTCTGAATAACATCAGACATTTTGGATAACCTCCTGACATTTAATTTTGCTTATTGGGTGACAAATGTGAGGAAACTGATATGACAAGTACCTGAAAACTACAAACAGTAACTACAAACGGTGTGTTTCTGTTCAAGTGACATAGCTCCTTCTAAAATGTCTTCAGGTGAAGAAATAAAAAAATCAGTTAACACTAAGAATGGAAACATGAAGCGCTTGATACTTTATGGTCTTCTGTGCCACAGATACAGTTCACTCAGTCTTTAACAGTCATAGAAGCTCCATGCTTACCTGTGTCTTGACATGTTTTTATCTCTCAGAAGGAGAGACTGGGAGCAGGAGACCGGAACCTGTTCCTGGGGCAATTTCAGTAGGGCCAGAGCTCCAGTGGTAGAACATCATTAGAAGTAACAGATCTAAATTTGATTATTAAACCAGGGGATAGATCGTGGCTAGGCTGCCTGGCCAGCTGTGGAATGCTGGCTAAAGATGGTGCCTCACTGCGAGCTCCCACTTCTGTTTTGATCAGTTGGATAGGAGCATGTGATTTAAAGAACGCAGCTTGAACCACAGACTTGCTAAAAGATGCCCTTTCTGAGTAGCCCCATGTATAATGAAAATAACACTGCATGGCATTTGAGTGTGAAGGTTTAGCCTTATTTTTCCATAATCTGGAGTCAATTTGGAATTTCATCTTTAAAGGTCAGGCCAAACATTAGATTCACTTGTCTAAATAGGCAGAGTGAAAACAATGGAAGGTGTGTACCTGACTGAAGGGAGAGACAGGAGGGCACTAGGGCCTTTGGGGAGATGGGAGATTAGAGGAGGTCATGGGGGATGGGGGTGGGGGGTGCTACTTCTCCCAGCCCTGTCACATCCTGGTACTGCACTGCAGCAGGACATAATCCCTGCAGAGATCAGAGAGAGAGTCCCATGGTTTACTGACCCAGTGACCACAGACGCACACACACACACACACACACACACACACACACACACACACACACACACACACACACAGCACATTGTCTTTGCTCAGGACAAATGGTACTATATCAGAAACAAAGTTTGTCATCTCCTCTGTCATTCCAGCCTGCAATAACATAGTGGAGGAAATATGACCGTGTGTTAGAGTTTTTTGCAAAATGAAATAAGATAAAGCTACAAAATACGTGATGCACATTAACACACATACACTTACATGTTGCACACACACTTTCCCCTGATCTAACAAATAAGTGTTTTCAGCTAATCAGCCTTAATCAGCCCATGAACACACACACACAGTTGTATTTCCATCACTTTTGGGGACATTGGAGGCTTAACCACCTAACCATAACAATAAACACTACTTGCCTAATCCTAACCCTTACCTTAACCTAACCCTAAGCTCAACCGTCTTCACCCTAATATTTAATGATTTATCTTGTGGGGACTTGCATTTTGTCCCCACAGCTACAGGATTATGCATCCACACACTCACACACACACACACACACACACACACACACACACACACACAGCAGCAGCAGCTTGCTGGCAAGCTGTTCTTCCATAATGGATAAGAATTTGGCAGAACATCAGTTCAGACATGTCTGGAGTTGTCGGGCCCCTAAGACACACTAGATCAGTTCTAATAAACCAGGGGGAGAGCAGGGACGAAACCATTACTGCAGGGAAAGTGTGAAGACTTTTGTCTGAAGACATTCATCTCAAAAGAACTGAAGTGATCGGATAAAAACGGTAAAGTTCAAATTTAGTGTCATGATTTGAGGATGTCATTTCCTCCTCTCCATATTCCTTTGCCATCCAGTTATATGTAGACATTTATAATTTCAAATATTCACCAAGTATACTGGTACTTATACTGATTAGTACTGTTGGTGCTTGAGAAAACGTGGATGAGTTGAATAACTACACACCAGTTATGGTGGTAATTGGTAAAACAGTATCTTTCATCAAACCCAAAACATCTCACCTGTGGAAGTTGATACATTAGAGGCTTGAACTGTTGTACTAATATGCAGGATGTGTTCTAACAGTTAGCAGTTCAGCTAGTGCTACCAGTTCTTGGATAGAATAAAGAAAGATTTTTGGACTAAATTCATCAGTTGTACATGTGGAACAAACCCTGATAAGTTCTGTTAAATGATGGTGTGCTGACATAAAAATAAAAGGCCATGAGCTCACATTATCAAAGGCTGTGGTGGTAATGCTAATGTTGCTTTTAGCATGCTGTTTGTGTTAATGGGCTGTCAGAAGGAATAAGGGCAGGGTTAATGCTTGCTGTCTTCTAAATCTTCCCTTAGATGTGCGCCAAAAGAACAGTTTATGTTAATGTAAGGCACCCGTTTGTCTCAAGCCAAACCCTGATGGTGAACAGTATATAGTGAACAGATGAGTGAATCAACTCGGTGAGGCTCCTCTGCAGTGGAGAGAACAGCTGACAAGCTTGCACATTTAAGTACAATACCTGTATGGAGGGTAACATACTCATCAAAGAAGAAAAAAAGAAAACATTGAGGACAAAAATTACTCTGGACATTGACTGATGTTACAGATTGTTGTATCAGTTGTTTTCCTTACCACATCCTGATGCAAAATTACATTTGCCAGTGATTATATTACCTTAGTATTACTCCAGAAACACAAATCCATGTCATAACCATTTTTAATTTAAGTACTTGAGTGAAAATACTGATACTTCAGTTGAGACAAAGACTTGCATGACATACTGTAATTAATCTGTGTACTAGCAATCCTTTTTAAAGTGGAGATCAGACATTGACAAGTAGGTGATAGATGATGATTAAATGTCTGAATAAAATATTAAGACATTAATAATGCGAGTTTATATTTAGAATAATCCATAAATGAACTGTCTAATTAAGATTAATCAACTAATCAAAAAAGTAATCATGATGTACAGCTCTCTCTTCCAAATCACATACTTTATCTTTTCTTTTATTATGCAATGCAGGTGTTCCTCCAAAGTATGCACTGTTGCATGTCGCATTTATACAGCTGGGACATACTACTTCATCATAACATTGCCTCATACATTCAGTTCAGTTCAATTTATTTATATGGCGCCAAATCACAACAATAGTTATCTCATGACACTTTCCAAATAGAGCAGGTCTAGACCAAACTCTACAATACGTCAACTGTTACATTATAATCTGTAGATTCTTGTATTAATTATAGACATGAGTCACAGAAAATATACATTACTAATTTTATTGTGGTGTCCTCTGTCATTGCAGCATCTGTCAGTGAACGGTTATTTGTTTCTGCTCTCTTGGCAGCTCAGGAAAATGTGACCCGATGTGATTAATGATGCAGTCGGACATCCTGATACTATTTACATAATAAATCTTTTTCCAGCACACTCACTAGTATGGATACTGGAACGTAAGGCCAGACCATGAGCAGAGTCATGTAGCAGGGCTGGTTAGACCTAGGGATGCGTCAGGTAATTTGAGTTTTATAAAAAACTGTAAAAAGCAGTACTGTAGGGTAAGGAATTGGCTCATTCCAAACGGCCATGTTTTGAACAGCTATTGTACTGGTAATTTGAATAACTGAAATGTTACCAGAACTAATCTACATTGTCTTCAAAATCAGAGACTTAGATTATATCATCCCCAAACAACAAATGATCACATGCCGGTTTGAAAGGTGACAGTAAAAAGTTGTTAGTTTCCTCAGATGGAGGAAACTAACAGTTAAACGTTGGACACACTGTGTCTTTGGTAAACTCCAACCTCTGTCTAATATATACATATATCTTTAAGAGGTACTTCTGAGACAAATGGTCATATGTGTTTGTATGTTTATGAGTCCCCAGGCGCTGTGTTATTTTCAGTGTTACGACATTGCAAATGGCTGCTTGGAATGTGTTTTCCAGATGTGCTTTTCGCAAGTGGAAGCTCCTTAATACGTTTGTTCATTTGTGTGTGCATGCAGGTGTTTTCACATATGTCAGTGCACATGCTCTCTTGTATGTCAGAGATTTCTACCTGTATGGAATGTGTACACAAGAGGGGTTTGGACATGGACATGCCCAGACTCAGAATCCCCTCATGGTGTGTCCACATGATACCCTGCTGTCCTCCCAGGGCTTGCTGCTTCAAACTAGAATTACCGCCTTGCAGTTTTATGCCTCCACGCACCAGTCAAGCTACATTCACATCCGTCCAGACTCATTTAATATATGTAGGGACAAAAACCAGTGAGCTTTTGGTTGACTAGAATGCTTCAAATATGGTTGTTGCCGTAAAGAAGCTACAAATTCTAAAAAGTAGGTGCTTCACACACATTTTCAACCTGGTAGCACATTGGAGCTATACAGTCAGCATAGTTTCAAAGTGGACACCAAAGATTAGTGTCAACAATTCAATATCTGACCATATGTAAAATATGCTCACAATTAGGGACGGGTGTTATAATTCATTATTAAATGGGTCCTGGGGCTAAATGATTAAATACTGTAGTATTGAAAAGTTTTGATGATATCAGTTCTATTCTTGATACAAAATTAAGAAAGTAGATTTTCCATTTATTTTTGCTACTTTAAAATCATCATAACTCTGTTTCAGAGTAAGTCTGTGAGCCTGTGTGGAGGGCCAGCGACAGGAAGGAATAACTGCCTTTTAGAAGGGTGAAATCTTAGGTCAGACCCGGGGTCTAGGTGGGCGGCGATCTGATTTGATAATTATTAAATTTAAAACGCAAAGCCAAAACATCGCAATCACTCTCTGGTGTCAAGCTCCAGTATATGTCCCTGCCCGCTCCATATTAACAGAGGGGACTTTGACTAAACTAAAAACTGGTATAACAAGTACACATCAAACAATTTTTCCCAAAAATGGTTTCTCTCATTTTAGGTCATTCTTATCAAGCAGATGTATGCTCAGTTGTTCTGATCACTTTGGTTTTAATTAGTTATTTGAAGTTCTTATTTGGGATTAAATGTAATGATTGACAGCAGAGAACAAGTGTAAGACACAAATGACAATAACAGAGAAGGGAACAACAGATGCATTTTAGACAGCAGAGATTACAGCCAAAAACGTCAGAAAAATGAGATAAGAAGACATATTTAGACAATCAATGATTAGATGTGTGCTATGCTTGTGCTTAATTTGAGAATTGGCATCTAATGGACAAGTAAATAATGAATCAGTTTAGATTTATCATAAGATTTATCATAAGATTTATCATAATCCCTCTATTAAAGTCTGTTATGAGAGGCAAAGGAGCTTCCTTGTGCTAATGACATTCATTAGGTAAGGCATAAAACGACCTTTAAAATCAGCCTATTGACATAACTATTTAAATCACTGTTGTTCTCAAGCAGTTCTCAGTCAGAGGACTAAGTTTTGTCATGTCCAAATAAAGTTTTCAAAAGCATTTACATAACACAGACCTTTTTTTGAATGACAAAAAGATCTCTTGAACAGATAAATTCAACTAAGTTGCATCTTCCACATCTAAAAGGGCTTTCTAAATAGAAGGCTGAAAAACAGCACTGTTTACTGCACTGGATATTTAAATACATCACAGTAGAGAAATGGACCTTCACCAGTGTTACAAGATACATACATCTTTTGGACATTTGAAAGGGAAGGAATATCTACATATCTCAAATGTACTGTATTTACGGTATTTGTGTCAACCTAGCCTGCTTAAGGGCCTGCAGACCACTTACTGATGGCCTCCTTAATCGCAAACCTAGAGAATGTTTTACATTGTATGTTGATGTCTAACTCACTGAACTTTGCGTTAATTTCACACATGTAGCCTAATGGAGGAGGCACAAAGCAGGAGAATGTGCACATGCGAGGCTGTTCATACAGGAAACAAGCTCACAGTTTCTGTGTGTGTTGGGGGTGGTGGGACAGAGTGACGGAGAGCGATTTTCTTTTTCTGCATTGTGTAAGAGGAGGGTCTGCATAGCTGTGAGAATAGAGGGAGTGGAGACAAACTTAGGCAACACACACACACACACACACACACAGGTAGAGTGGAGCAGAGACAGGGTGCACTGCCACCGTAATTATTTCTCCAGCGTTTGACAGATTGCCAGCAATTACCTGATAACAGGACTCCTTATCTTTTTCATGGAGGGCAGGTTCACTCTTGTAGCCTCGACGAACTCAGCTGAGTCCACACAACTCTCTTACACGCACATACCCCTGCTAAGCAAAGGCAACCGGATTTCTTTAAAGTTGCTGAAGACGTTTCACCTTGACACTTCTTGCCATCATGTGAGTTGTTAGGGTGGTGTCAATGACCCTCAGGACCACCCCCCAAGGTGACAACCCCACTAGAGGTTAAATACCTGGGACTCCCCACCAGTTTTAGAAGAAGCTTTTTGGATGAGAGGTGAAAAGTCTTCAACAACCTATAAGAAATCCGATTGCCTTTGTTTCTAGCAATTTAACTGTCATTGTGGTTTAGAACTTTCATGATGAGTCGATTAATCAATTAGTTGATTGAAGGCAAAGTAGTTGTCAACTATCTTGATTACTGATTAATTGTTTTAGTCATTTTACAAACAAAAATGTCAAACATTTGCTGGTTCTAGCTTCTGAAACATGAATTTATGGTAGCAAATGAAGAGTCTTTGGGGTTTGGACTGTTGGTTGGACAAAAGAAGATGACACGTTGGGCTCTATGACTAAAATTCACTAATTTGTACTTGAAACATGCGCAGAAAACACTGGAATTAATATAATATGTTATGTGATGACTGCAATAAACATGCAAAAGGTGACATAATGATAAACACAAAAATCTTAAAAAACAAGTTAAGCAGCTTTGCAACTTGCAATGAGATATCAGAGAGATATTAAGGTGCAAATCTTGCAATTTGTTAAATGTAGCAGCTGTGGATGACTGGATGACATCTAAGCTTTCACTTTAGAAATATAATTATATGCTCCTCCTCCTGTGACCCACCTACTCAGTCCTTTTCATGGTGTGTCACATTGCAGTGGTTGGGTTTTGTGACACAAATCCCACTGGATGCCCTGACTCCAACACTGGCCTCAATCCATCCTTTGTGTTTGCAGCTTGAAGGAAATATGTGTGTGCGGGTGTGTGTCTGTGTGGGTGTTTGTGTGTTCATGCATGCGTGCGCGTTAAACAGGAGATGGGGCACACTGAATACATACAAAGGAAAATGGCTAAGATCACTGAGGATGCAAAAACCAAAAGAGAGAGATTTAATCTGATCTTTTCAATAGAGACAATGGAATATTCACATACTGTAGAGCATATACATCCATGAACACAGCCTTCTCTCCACTGTGTCACAGAAGTGCCATTCCTGGCTTTTGTTTTATTACTGTTATAACTGTGGTTTTAACATGTGGTTGTTTGTGAAGTATAATGGCTGGCAACATATGAAAACCAATAGATATATATCTATATATATAGATATATATCTATATCTATATCTATATATATATATAAAATTAAACAATTAAGTTTTCTTTTTGTTAGTAGATAGTTTTGAACGGAGCTAAGGTCTTAAAAACTAATGGATGACCAAGCTCACAATCTCACAATCTGCAGCTCTGACTGTAGCAAAAACATTTAAATAAAAAACACAATCTTAATATTACAGTCTTAGAATATGGTGACAGCACCAAAAAATAGGGCCAATGAGCCAAAAAACATGATTGGTCAGAAGATCAGACAGGTTGTAAGCAAACCACAGGGGTGGGTAGTCAGTAAAGTGTGAAAGAGAATGAGAAGGCCAATGTTTAACCCAAAATGTTCATTCTTAACATCCTTTACATTTTACGGACTGTCCCACCAGAAGGTGAAATAAACAGTTTGTCTCTAATTGGTAAATTTGACCCATATCTTAAGGGGGCCCAGATATAAACTGATGATGTAAGAGGTCACATTCAGTGGAAGCAGGATAGAGCAGCTGCAGTTCAACAGGGCTATGTTAATGTCATATGGTGGTCATAGGTGGTTGAGCATTTTGGATGTCCCTTACCTACTTGACAGAAAATATACACCAGGAGTTAGAGACATTTATTAATGACTCGTATCCAATTTTGTCCCACCTGCAGCACTGAAGAGATCCTTCGACGTTGAAGATGTTGATGATGTACCATCCTTCTCCACAACCTCTCCCATTTCTACTCCTGTTTTCCCCTCTTCCTCCAATTTCTTCCTCAACCAAAACAAAGCCAGTGAGGGGCGGGGAGGAGGTAGCCAGACCCCTTCATTAGCCTTCAACAACAACAACAACAACAGCTTGGGCTCTACAGCCCACCACTCCCACATCAGCTTGAGTTCCAATCCCAGCCCAGTGCGCAAGTCCTGTACTGTGGTCAACAGTCTTTCCTTCAACCGAGGAACCATGAGCAAGCCGGCCATCAACAACAATGGTTCCTCCGTGACCAGAGCTGCATCCTTTCAAAGCAGGTTAAACCCCAATGGCTACCCCATGTTGACTGGGCCAGGCAGTGACAACGATAGCCTCCACAGCTCCACATCCAGCCTGGAGTACTCTGGAGGTGGTGGTGGTGTCCTCACCCTTACTAAACAGGAGTCATATTCCAGCCCTCCACCTCAAGGGGAGTACCACCGAACCCATCCCCAGTTCCTACAACAGCACCTAGAAGGAGGTGCCAATTTTGGAAATAACCCCAACTTGAAGAAGTTCTCCTCCCATGGTAGTGTTTTCAACCTTGAGATGGACCTGGGGCCAGGGATGATGCGTAGTGTTCCAGAGTCTCGAGGCATGAACCATGGCTCTATGCCTAGCCTAGACCTCCAAGTCCGTGATGGAGGAGGATTGATGAATATGCAAAGAGGTGGAGGCAGGATGTCTCCGGGCCTAAAGTATGAAAGTGCTAATCCTAACTGGAATGGTCATCTTTATAGTGCCAGTTCCTATGGAGAGGGCTGTGGCTCCAAAAACAACTTCCAGCAGCAAAGACCCCATATTCTCAAGGCTCCCCAGCTCAAGGCCAAAGAGACTCCACGTCTCAACAAGTTTCCCTTGGATCTGGACAGCTTGGTAAGCAGCACCTCAACCACTTCTCCCATCATGGCTCGAGGATCATTGAGCCCCAACTCCCCTAATCCTCCTCCAAGGAACACAGGAGACCAACACCATACCAGACCACCATCTACCTCAGCCAGCCCTACAGCCTCTGTCAGCAGCCTGGACAGTTCTTCTGACACCCCCCCCCTCTCCTTTCACCGTCCTTTTTTGCCTTTCTCCCCATTTACCCCAACTGCCTCACAGGGCTCCATCCTTGCACCAGAAATAAGTTGCTCCCTGGTGCCCCTTCCTGCAGCCCATAGCACCCAGCTAGAGAATCCCTCACGGTCCCAAGTTGTTCAAATGATGCCCAATCTGCCTAGCCCTTACAGCCCCTCCAGCCCCAGGGACGTTCAGTCTTTGGAGGATGGTGTTGGTGGTGCCGGAGATAGTGTGGGCTCAATCTTACAGAGAATCGCTTCCTTCTCCCAGCATATCATCACTGACAAAAGCCTAACTGCTGGCACCCAGTGCACTACAGTCCAAAGCAATGGTGGGTTGTCTTCCACATCTGAGTGTCCTGCTGTGACCGCACCCAGATGGAAACAGCGAATGAAGAAAAAAGAAGGTAAGATTTTAAATTTAACATTTCTGAGAAGTGCTTAAAAATCTGCAATTGCAATCTTTCTCAATAATTTCTAACCATAAATGACAACATGTGCATCTGTCTATGCCTATGTAACTGAGTGTTGCGCTTGCCTTTGTGTGTCTTTGCTGTGTAGTCTGTGGTCTGCACACACACAAATACAAACAAATATACATGCACACGCAAAAGCACACACAAACACAAAAATTTTTCAGTTTTTATTGTGTCTTGTTACAGATGATTTAATATTGCTGTTTTTAAATGTCATACAGTAAATCAGTTTTAATTTTAATTTTTGATAAAAATTTTATTGCATTGCTGAAAATATTAACTATTTGCATTTCATAATTATATGGGACTAATTTGTCACAACATGGACTGAGTCCAGTTCCTTCCTTCCAGTGTTTTCATAGTTTTAATTCACGTCTTCTCATCTCTGAGTCGCTTGAAGTCTTTCATGATAATAAGAGTGATAAACAAAAGGGTGTGAGTGCACATTTTGTATGGTATACAGTTTGTTCCCTGCAAAAGTACCTAGAAGGAGTTGGTGATGCTTTTTGGAGCATTATGGCCATTTCCATAGCCATGTCAAATGCAGACTGGAAAAGAGAAGTAAGAAAATTACTGATTAATATTTTGAGGTTTTGTAGAAGGGAATTATAGCCTGTAAGTAATAAATGTATGGACTAATTTTTCTGCATCTTTCTGATTCAGAATGTGCCTAATTTTTGCAATATTGCGGAGCTGAAAGAATGCAGTCATTGAAATGAAATGTGTGTTATGTGTGAGTTAAAGGACATGTCCTGATCAACAGTAACTCGGTGTTTAGGGCCCAGAAAAATAGCTTTGGTTTTGTCTGAATTTAGAAGTAGAAAATTGCAAGTCATCCAGGTTTTTATGTTTTTAAGACACGTCTGAAGTTTAGCCATCTGATTTATTTCATCTGGTTGCATTGACAAGTATAGCTGTGTGTCATCTGCATAACAGTTAAAATGTATTGAGTGTTTCCTAATAATATCAATGACCTGGAGTATATAAACGGTGAATAATATTGACCTTTGAACCTTGGGGAACTTGACCCATTTTTGTGGGACATTGCGTCATTAACACGAACAAATGGCAGCCGTGTACCATGGCCTAGAGGTTGGAGAAGCAGCTTGATAGGAATGTCGCCGATTCCCCCACCGGACGGGCAGGAAAAATTTGGGTGTGGTGGAGTGATTAATGTGAAAAATGCTCCTCCACTCCATTAGCCGGCTGATGTGCCCTTGAGCAAGGTACTTAACCCCCAATTTGCTCCCCTGATTGGTGACTGTTCTCTCAAGGATCTTGGAGAGAAATGGAAGATTACATATTGGTTTATAGTTGCTTAAAACCTCTGGGTCAAGTGTGTGCTTTTTAAGGAGAGGTTTGACTACAGCTACTTTAAAGGACTGGGGTACATAGCCTGTTATCAGGGACAGATTGATCATGTCTAATAGACAGGTGCTAAGTAAGGGTAAAGCTTCTTTGATCAGCTTAGTTGGGATGGGGTCTAAGAGGCATGTCGTTGGTTTAGATGAAAATATGAATGAATTTAGCTGATGAAGGTTAAGTGTTCTTAAAGAAGTAGAAGTGGAAAACAGTGGGCTTAATGTAGGAAACAAAATACAAATTTTCCTCTTATGTCTGTACCCATGATTTGTGTTTATTGTTAGTTCTCATACATTTTTGGGATATAGCAGTATTATATTAAAAAGAACATTTTATGAGTGGTCAAGAGAACTTCTAACAAGATAAGAAGAAACAACTCATTTTCACAGTCCTCAGATTGATTTACAGTCAAACATAGGGCTAAACAGAACTTTCCAACAAAAATGCTTTCTATCTTTATTTAAAATTCAAATACCACTCAAATACCACGGGTCTATAGTTACTTAGGACAACAGGGTCAAGTGATGGCTTCTTTAAGAGAGGGCAAATAATGGCATGTTTGAAGGGAGATTCCAGAGGATAGAGAGCAGTTTATAATAGCTAAGATGTTGGGACCAGCCGTGTGAAGTACAACTTTTAAAAACCGGGTAAGGATCCAATCTGAGAGACAGGTGGTAGGCTTCGATTATGACTATTTGTTCTGATGAGTTCAGAAAAATAGTAATTTCTGGCTTCTTTGACACTACATTGATAAGTAAACATTTTTTAAATGTAAACAAGTTTTTTGAAGAGACCGGGGATGTACTTTGTCTGTCTTTCTTCCATTTCCTCTCAGCCTTCCTGCAGTTTCTTTTCATGGTCCTAATCTCCTCATTGAACCAGGGCAGGGTTTCAGACTTTAACACTTTGCATCTGACTGGCGTTATGGAGTCTAAAATGTGAGTGCTTGTGCTGTTAAATGTACTAACAAGCTCATCCACTGTGCTGCCCTTTTTTGTTGGGTTTAGGGTCGCGAAGAAGCAGCGGAACCTGGAACTGAACTGCGCTGTGGTCAGAGACAGGAAAAACTGTTAAGGACACTTGATCTATATTAACACAGTTTGAGATCACAAGATCCAAAGTGTGACTTTTACAATGGCTGGGGAACTTTACATGATGGGTCAGACTGAAAGATTGTAACAATTTAATGAAGTCGGATGCAAGTGGAGAGGAAGCAGGACAGCAGACGTGAATGTTAAAATCCCCCAGGATGAGGACCCTGTCATATTTTACCATTATGATTGATAAGAAATCGGAAAATTCCTGAATGAGTTTATGGTCTGTAAATTAGGACACATAGAAAAGGCGGGTTGTTACTCACAACAAGGGAGAGACTTTTGAATGTAGTGAAACCACCAAATGAGACTGGTGAGCAGATAAAAACGCTTCTATGGATAAGAGCAGTGATGGCCAATTTGCATGAAATATGATGAAAGGGACATGGCACATATCTGAAAAAGGACTGTCTGGACTGCTGGCAGTCTAACAGACCTCTATAAAGGATAAGAGTCTTTTAATGGCTTGAACTTGAAATTTTTGATCTTATTTGTCTGATGGGTCCCAAGGGAGCATGACAGCAGACGACATTCATCTTCAGTGTATGAAATTCATTAATTTGAAGTCATGTGCAGCTCCAGTGTGCTGTTGTGTCTCATTAACTGCTGTAAATTCTTATAGCACACACCTGAAAAATAAATATTTCCAATGACATTTTTCTGCACTTAATTTGAAAATGGATTCACATAACAAAGGTCATGTGAGGCCATGTATGAAGATGGTATACGTAAATGAAAATTGCTAACGTTGTGAGGGTGGGATGAATCAGACAGCTATGTACATTCTAGCATGATGATGCTAGCACTTTGCTAAGACAGTAAATCAGGAATATGGTGAAGCTTATTCCTGCATTTCAAAAGAAAGATGTTCATATAGTAAAATATCCTGAAATTGATATGATGCACAACATCTCCATGTCAACCGGAGTCAACAGTTATTCCACACGTATGACTCCAACAGCCACTATGATATGCATTGTCTTAACACCACAAACAGCACCATCATTATCTCAATTAACCTTATTCGCTCTGTTGTCTCTGCTCTTTTGATCTCATCCCTCTCTGTAGGTATCAGGCCCAGGCTTGTCTGGATTCTCTGTCCTAATTCCTCTAAGCATCTGATCCAAGCTGTAATGACAGTGATTAAGGGAATAATGCGGATGTCTAAGCCACCATCCTGTTTCACTCCCCTCACTTGATATCCTCTCTGTCACAGAAAGTTTTTGTTTTGTATGTTGCTAAAAGGATAGGCAATAGTGCTGGAAGAAAAAGGGACTAGGGCAGCAAGATATATGTGTCAGGGATGAGCAGGTGCTTTCGGTTATAATCATGCTGCAGTTCTGGACGAACCTTTTGAAAGCGGTCGGAAGCGGAGGTCTAGCGGGTATACCTGACTGGCATCCCCACATTTGCTTACGCTGTCTCCACCATCTGCATTGCCTGCTGGTCCGGCCTATGGTCCAAAGTGACCTCAGTGGTCTAGCAATTTCTTCTGGGATGTTATGAGCCACCTGGAAGTCACATTTAGCAAAAAAAATGTCAAGAAAAGAAATAAATCTGCTTTGAAATCCTTTACAAAGAAGCTATCCTTACAATTTCCAGTAATTGTCTGCATAATAATGGTCACAGTTTATTCAATTGGATCTCCCTGAACTGTACAACTACAGCAGGACTTTCTCAGGTTGTAGATTGACCAATATTTAAACAATATTAGAATCCACAATTTTCCTCATAATTGCTTTGGTCATTTCATTGCTCACATCAAGGAAAGATAGGTGAGGCTGCTGGCCTGTGTCTGGCACTGAGCTCTGGCTAGCTTTAGCTAACTTCCACGCTAAAGACATGTTAGCATGTGGTTGTTACGTCACTGTCTGCACCGCTGTATAACATGTGGTGCATGTATATAACCGGCCAGTAAAAACAGGTAAAAAATAAAACCTGACTGATTCCGGTCCCTGGCCGGTTGATCGGTGCATCTATGGTTGTCATAGACCACTCCAGTTGTGCTCTCAAAGGAGCCCAGTCTTCATGTTGTGCCAGCAGAGATGTTCAGTGTTCAGTATTTGAAGCATTTGACTGGAATCGGGACAAGGACAAGGCACTGAATGAACCCCAAAAACAGAGAAAATCAGTTGAACACTAGGCTCAAACCATTCACTGCAACTCAAGAGGTCAAAGGGCATCTACTATAAGTCAGTGGCTGGCAGGAAAGATTTTAAGAGCAACATCTAACTGTTTTTTTTTTTTTAATTTTGCACTCAATCAGAAAGCTGCCTCAGTTTCAGCAGAACTGATCAAAACTCTTAAATGAGTGCTACAGCCATCAAACAGAAGGCCCACTGATGTGCACAGGTGGAGTTAAGTGTTTCTGATGTCCAGATTTGTGCACTCCTCAGCACAAACAAAAAGGAAAGAAACAGCCCATTGGATATAAGGGCATCTGCTTTCTGTTGCTGTTTCAGCCTGCTAAGTTGTCCTTCTCATCCGCTCAAATGAGTACCTCATTTCCTGTCCAGTTGTTTGGGTCAAGGCCCTGAAATGTGTTTCCTGCACCAGATAAGATTAGCTCACTCTGGCTATTTAGGGTTGTTTTGACCACAATACACACACGCACACCAGGATAGATAGTGATAAAGACACTGGCAGTGGTGAACTGGTTAGACCGACATGAAATTCTGATTTTGTTCACATTTGATCATATTCAAATAATGTGTTCATATCTGGGTGCATACTCTTATATGTTGACAGTTGGTTTATACAGGAAACCTGACTCTGTGGTACACTGTTGTGCTTTCTTTTTGATCGAAAGTGAATGTTCCTGTCCCCTCTTAGAGGTAGTGTCAGTGTATACAAAATGAATTCAGTTGAGTACTGTTCAGAATGAAATTGTCTGGAAGAGGAGAAGAAGGGGGGTGGTCATCTTCTTCTCTTGTTTTATGATTACTGTCTGACTCACTCACTGCAGCCACGTGAGAAGAAAAAGGGGATTTATGTTTCAAGGCACATACAGACCGGTCACTGTGTGTGTGTGTGTGTGTGTGTGTGTGTGTGTGTGTGTGTGTGTATGTGTAGCGGGCATGTACTCTCTATCTTCTTTCTTTCTCTGTCTTGCATTGTGTAACAAATTAGACAGTACTTCTCTCTTTTGGCTCCGTTTGCCATGTATTAACTGGTATCCAACACTGGAGAAACAGTAGCGCGTGTCTTATTGCCAGCGTGTCGTAGTAAGTTCTGCAGTTTAAAATACTGGAATACAAAAAGGAAAAAGTGACTAGCTGTTAGCATTTTCACCATCCGAGAGATGAACTCAAGCTATCAAAAGCCCGTACACGTGGTGAGCTCTATTTATCAACTACAGCAACTCAGTATAAAATAAAATCGCCACCAAAATGATTGGCAATTCACTTTTAAGTACTTTCCAAAATGACCCTATAAAGGACACACCATCACACAGCCCCATGAACAGCCAAAATAATGGCGGGACAATGGCAAGTGAAATCACAGCAATTATTACACTGCTACTCATGCATGTATTAGATTGGATAAAAAGCACCAGCAGCCAGGCTTAGCCTGGATTTGTTTCCAATCTGTTTAGTTGTCCTAAGTTGGTTAGCCTTTGACTTGCCTAATCAAAAGCCAGAGCTGTGAACGTCAGTGGAAGTCACAAGGTCAGAATGAAAGACACCTCCCAAAGTGGTAGAGAATGATCTAATTTAGATCATGTGGAACTTTCAGATCCAGACTGCAAAAAGACATTGTGGTGGTTGACAAATGACCGAAGAAGACAGTGGTGATAGCAATCCCAAGTGACAGCAACATCAAGAAGAAGGAACATAAGAAGCTTGAAAAATACCTGGGGCTGAAAGAAGAGATAGAAAAGATTTCAGTCAAGAGCTCAAGATCTCTATCTATCTATCTCTAAGATTTTACTCGAGGGCAAGCAACAGCAACATCAAGAAGAAGGGAATGAGAAGCTTGAAAAATACCAAGGGCTGAAAGAAGAGCTAGAAAGGATGTGGCGAGTAAAGGCAACAGTGGCACCAGTGTTAATCATGGAGGAAAGATTGCAGGTGCAGGCTGTGCAAAGATGGAGAAACTAGTTCTATGAACTCTGATCTTTAGTTCTTTCCATAGATTTTCTATTGAAATCAACTCAGTATAAAAATAAAATGATTGGCAATGCACTTTTAAGTACTTTCCAAAATGGCCTTGTAAAGGACACACCATCACACAGCCCCATGAACAGCCAAAATAATGGCTGAACAGCAGGCTTTGGAAAAGGGTTATTAGGTTATTTTGTCAGGGGTTCTTAATTCATTTTCAACAATGATCAGAGTTATTAACTGTGGAAAAAAATGTGGAAACAATAGCGCGTGTCAAATCCTTGGTTCCCGTTGGCTGGTCCTCTCTGAGCATAGATATAGGTAACCATCTGAAGTCATACTGGGGTTTACAGCTCTCATGAGTAAACATTTTAAAGTTGATCTTTAAGGTTACTTCTGCACTTGAAATGTAAGTGAATTATTTAATAAATGTTGTATTCTTCCTTTGAAGTGATGAAAATGTGGAAAAGGGCATCAGATCAAGTATTTCTATTGCTTATACCCTGTTTGACCTTTTTCTCACCCCATTCTAACCTGCATAGCTGCCATTATCTCTAAGATTTCACTCAAGGGCATTCCCATGCAGGTCCTTGTAATGTGCTCTTTGGCCTCAGGGGCCAAGATTTCACTCATAATCCCAAGACAGACAGAGGGATAAAGAAGGTAGAAGAGAGGGCGGGGGAGAAGAAAAGAGACAGAGCAGGAGAAACAGAGAAAGGAACAAATTAGTGAAAGGTTGAAAGAAATTATGAGAAAGAGAGTTATTAAATTCCATCCTCTTGTGTCACAGGGAGATAATGTCTGTCAGCAGCTAGCAAGTGTACTTTACTATGTTGTAACCGTTTTCACCTCTTCATAGCTACAATGTATTGGATTTAGCATTGAGTGGAAAACCTGATGATTTATAATCTTCTCAAGTGTGATTCTGTGAGTGGCATCCATCTAATGGGCTGCTAGGAACATCAGCAACCTGTCTAGCCTTGACTAACTGCTTTTATAACGTCATGAATAGTAGCTTAAATCTGTTTCGCCCAGTGGATTTTTGCAGGTCATTGAGAGTATCTGCACAGGTAGGCCACTGATTGCAAGTGTAAATGCTTGGCATTTGTTACACTAAGTTGACTGCAAATATGGATTGATGGAAAACATCAAGATACTGTTTACATGCAGCCAAGCAAACTTTTCCTCCCTCTTCTCCTTCCTATTTCCTCTTCCCTCACCAAATCAGTATAAGAAAAACGTGTTAATAAGACCCTGGCTATAGTATACAGTATGTGCATGCCCACATGGATACACATATATATGCACAGTCTGACTTTAATTATATAGACAAATACTGAGATCAGAAAACAGTTATAACTTTGATGGATTTCAAGGGCGTTTCTCGTGACGTCATATCACACCACATGAACATTCTACTCCCTCAGAGCTTCCTCCTGCTGAAGCAAGTTACCAACATTGGCATCATGTCTTAAGAAATTTATAAAAGGTCTCCAGATGTCATCAAAAATACGTTGTTTCCATCTAATAATGTATGTCATCTTTTCCATTGTCATGTTTGATGCCATCTCTTTAATCCACCTTCCAATTCTTGGTCCATCTTGGCCCAACATTCCCCCTTGAGCAAGCACTTGGCGACAGTGGCGAGGAAAAACTGCCTTTTAGAAGGCAGAAACCTCAGAGCAGACCCCGGCTCAAGATGGGCGGCCATCTGCCTTGACTGGTTGGGTTGAGAGAGAGAGAGGGAGAGAGAGAGAGAGAGAAAGATAAACAGACAAGGAGAGAGAGGGAGTGGGGGTTGGGGTGTGAGAGAAGGAGCACACAAGCAGTTTAATCCGCTGACTAGTGGCATTTGCAATCAATTTGATGATAACGTGCACATGTATATATAGAGCGTTTCTATCACAGTGTGTTTACATTCAGATGCTGATTATAAAATGAAAGATTGTGTAACTTTTGCAAAGTCATGTTCTGTGTGCTTTTTGTGATCCAACTGTTTAACATTTGGAGGTTATCCAAAATGTGTCTGTGTGGGCCACACGGCGCTTTACTTCACATCAACAGGAAACTATAAAGCTTTAAGTATCACTCTGAGCAAAGCTGTACGTTTTTGTTTGTGCGTGTTGTTTGAGTGTCTGATGCGAGTTAGGGCACAGACACTTGTTTGTGAGACAAGTTCTTTGGTATAATAATGGTTGCCTCTGAGTTCAAATTGTACGGAGGCATTCATGGGACAAACTGGCTCCGCTCTGACGTCCATAGTAGTTAAACCTTCAGAGACATGGACTGCAGTTAGAAAAGGGGCATGCCACAGATTTTACACTTTAGGTTTACTAGTCATGAAGAGTACTACTAAGTCCAGCCAGCTTTGTAATGTCTTCTGTTGCTCTTGAGGAGCTTTGTAAAGTATGACAAAAATAACACCTGAACTCATCCTGCGTAGATGGAGCACTGAAGACTAGGCCCTAATAATGTGCTGCTTTCTTTATGCAGCCTATGTAGACAAGGTGTATGGCATAGGCTTTTACCAGGTGGGGAATGAAAGGAGTTGTGGCAGGTGTAGGATTCATTGTTTGGAGGCAGAGACCTAGGCTATTTTTAGGGCAATTTCACTACCTTTACTCACAAGCATTTATCTTGGTGATTACAAGGGCACATCTGTACATGCTATACATTGTTTTTTTCAGCACAGTCCAGGCTATCCAGATCATTGTATGTGGTAATACTTGCATATCCATCCATCCATTTTCTTTACTGCTTATCCGTCAGGGTCGCGGGGGAGCTGGAGCCTATTCCAAATACTTCCATATATTTTATAGAATTTTTTTAAATCAACAATTTTGCATATTATGAAATTCTTACATTTTTACATGTATCTTACCATAGAAAGCTCCCAGTAGACATATCTTCTATCTAATAATATCTATATCTAATAATCTATGACTTACCAGTTTAGAAAAATGTGTGATTTATGCCAGACGGAAATAAATGCCATGTGCTTCATTTGAAACAAACATGCAATATGTGCATCTTACACATCTTACAGAATAGAAGATTAGTGAACACAAACTGAGGCCACTGCTTTTGTGCACTGCGCTCTTCTTTTAACAACATTTGAGTCATTGCAGTGAAAAGCAAAAAAAAAAAGTGTTTCTCTATCACTGAAGGTGGGATGCCAGTGGCAGTCTTATTTTGGACACCATGCAAAAAAATTAGCTGTAATTTCATAACTGGATTATGGACATGTTTTGTCACAGAAACACATGATAACTTTGCAAAATAATACCGTGATTACTGATTACTTTAGTGTCAGAGAAACACTAAAACCCAAGATATTAGCGAACGCTAAGCCTTTAGCGCTAACGCTGAGCTAGCCTTTGTTGTTCTGTTGTTCTTCATGTTATGTATGGACTAGTAAGTATGAATGTAAAATGGGTGAAGAAGAAAGTAATCTCGGTATTATTTTGCAGTCTTTTGATCTGTCTTTATAACACCATGCCTTCGATGTGTAAGTGTTTGGTATCATTATAAAGCTCCATTTCTACTCTTTCATCTGATATACGTGCCATATCTGCAAGCACAGGGTCAACAGTGATTTGAACAAGAGTAATGGGTGCGCAGATAAACGCAGAGCTGTATGCAGCCTGTAACTATGACGAATTTGGAGGTAAATTCGTATTTTTGTTCTCTAAAACACTTTTAGAACGCAGACAAGTGGCAGGTATTGTTCGAAAGCCCAGGTTGTGCAGTTTCATGTGATATGCGTGCCATCCCACTGGGCCAAGAAGTTCTGGAATAATTCAACAGAGAAGAAAGGGTGTGAATTTGGACACACTTTGCACCCAGTGGCCCCTAAGGGTTGAGGATTAAGAGTATGAATATCTCTGCCTGTAAGTGAGTACTCTTTGAAAGTTGGTTCAACTGAGTGTACAAAAAATCTGAAGGCACACAGAATATCAAGTTCCTCTTAAATGCCATACTTAATTGTGATTTTTCAGATGCCAACAATGTATAGTTGTACCCATCTAAAATTGCAATTGACACAATGTTTTGTGCCTCTGAAAGTAATTTGTGGAAGTAAATATCCTCTTGTCTTGTTTCTTAGTAAAAGAAGCATTGAAACAGCTCTAATGCTTGAAATATTAATACCGTAGTTCTTTGGGGAGCTCTGAGAAGCATGCTTACATTGTATCGGCCATCGGAGGCAAAGCACAGAAATTCCAAAATTCTTTGAGTTTTTTCTCTCTCTCTCTCTGTCTGTTTCTCTCTCTCCCTACCTCACTCTTTCTCCCTTCCTCTCTCCCTCTAACCTCTCTCTCTAAGTCATCTATCTGTAAGTCATCTATATCTCCCCCTCTCTGTCTGTCTGCCTCTCTCCCCTCTCTTAGTATTGTTTTTCATCCTTCTGGTGGGTGACAAAGAAAGGTGGAAGAGAAAAGAGAGACACTGAAAAAAATGGAAAGATAAATGGAGAAACAGTTACCTATGTTATTCCCATCCCATCAACAGATCATAAACTTCCTCTTGACTGTGAGGAAATACCCAAAATAAGACATTTACATTTTGGTGTGTGTGTGTATGTGCATGTATGCTTGTGGGTAAATAGTGAGGTGCAGCTGTATGTGTACATAACCCTCTGTAGTTCAGGGTGTGTCTGTTTGCAGTGCCCACATACAATAAGCACTTATTCTTCCTGTTCAGCCTTTTGCTTCTTTTAGCATGACAACAATGCTGATGGATTTTAAACTGTGGCAGGATAACATGGATAACAGCAAAGCTGAAGGAAACAAGTGGAAATTTCTTCTTCTTAATGATTTTAAGATATAGATTAGAGTTATAATATGTGTGGCTAAGAAAAGAAATCAAAATAAAAACATAAAGACATATAATGTGATTTTCTGTCTGTTTATCTCTACAGTAGCACTTAAGTGTCATAAGTCTCATATGTCTGACAATCAGATTTCCCATAGCAACAACCAACAATGATGATTACAGAAATTTTCATTTGTAATGGTAAATAAACTACCTTATGCTGAGACACTGAACAAGTTCCAGTCCCAGTTCTTTTTTTATGTAAAGCTTTAGGCTCAAGGTTTTCAGGTTTGCTTCTTTGGAAGACAGGATGAGTATAAAGTGCTTTCAAGGCGCCGGTATACTTCATCAGAAGTACTTGAGAAATGGTTGAACAGCTTTGGAACGATGTTGTGCCTCCCCTTTCTGTATGACAGTCAGCATTTTACAGAGCAACAAAATAACCCATTAAGAGAAACATAATACCTGCGTAAGTCATTGCACTAGTCTAAACATGTCACTATAACAGTGGAAAATATTATACCTAACATCACAAGTATATATAAAGGGAAATTTGGGGTGCTTGTATATCACAGTCAATGTCCTCATGAGGGCTGGGGCTAACTTGGCGAACCCAGGTTGACCAAAAGTACAGTCTACCCATGGTATGTTCAGTTACTGGGTCTGAGAGATGAAACTATCATGAAAGCCCTCAGTCATTCCTTGTACTTGGTCTTTTTGGAGAAGGGTATTAGAATTGCAGTGGTATTACTTGAAACTGTTGGGTACGTTTGATGTCTAAAATGTGTATCAGTGTATCATGGGAAGTCCCCTGGCAGTGTAAGCATATGGTAGCCCTAGCTATAAGCTTTATCAAAAGTCTACTCTTAAACACCAGCAGAGGAAGTCTGTCTCCCAGTCTGAAATCAAAAGATGGTTCCACAGGAGAGGAACGTATTTGACTTCTTAGCGTTCGCTAATATCTTGGGTTTTAGTGTTTCTCTGACACTTTTGTGCATTTGATCATTGCTTCACATCATCATTGCTCCTGGCGGTTGTGTTAACTTTTAAACATAGTCGTATAAATATCTTGAATTTCCCTCAGGATCAGGGAATCGAACCAGCGATCCACCGGTTACGGGTCCGACACCCTAACCGCTATGAGGGTTACATGAGCTTATTTACAGAAGTTAAGGCTATTAAGAAGTTTCTGTGTGGAAATGATCAACATCTGATGAACAAGTATAGCTGTTGCATGTAATTTGTTATTGATCTCTGATCTGTATTAAACAACTGGTACATTTATATTACCAGCTCCTGTAAAAATCAGATAATAATCCAGAATTTTCTGGATTGTGAGAGGAGGGGTGTGGACAATGAGATGCATGGTGTGTGTGTCTGTGTGTGTGTGTGTGTGTGTGTGTGTGTGAGAGAGAGAGAGAGAGAGAGAGATGGAGTTCATGTCTTTCATGAAATGTTACTTGTTTTGCTGCATTTTGAACAGTTCATCTGTTTGTCGGGCTAAATCAGGAGTCTGCAACCTTTACTATCAAGAGCTATTTTTGCCCCTTCTTCCGCCAAATATAATTTGTCTGGAGACACAAAACATATTTGACCCTTAAAGTGCAGGTGACACAGCTCATAAAGTTTTATATATAATTAATGATATATATGTACAAAAGCTACTATGAGAGAACCATGCAGACCTATTTAAGTCCATCCTGTATTTGTGGAAAATGAATCAAACAGTAGTAAATAGTGGTAGTAACCTTCTTGGGGAAAAAAAGGTAAAACATATAGCTGCAGCCTAATAGCCTAAAAAGACTAAACAAAAAAAAAAATAGGCCAGTGTGTATTTAATTACCTCTAAAGTCCATTTCTGTGCGATATCATCCTCTTCTGTTTTAATTTTTTTGTGCAGCAATCCACCATTGCATGTGGACATAAAACAGATCTACATCATTCATGGTCTAAAATATATATATATATTTTTTTTAGCAAAACAATAGCCAATAAAGCATAGTACTCTCGCCTGTTTAATGTGATTTCTGTTTCTGAACATAACTGCAGATCTTGTCTATATTGTGGCTGTAAGATTCGACTTTGAGCTTCACACAGGACTGCAGGCTGTCACCTCTGAGTTAGGAGCAATATCTGGCTTTCATGTAGTTCATGCTTGAGAAAATCTGTTCACATATGTAAGTTTGTTGATCCAAAAATGGCCAAGACTGCAAATGCATACTTCTTCATGTTCATGTAAGTGTTGGGAATGGCATTCCATGTTTCAAACACAAGTTTGTTGGGTTTGAAGAGGTTTTCAGTATTACTTCATTTGTGGTCTTGAGCCAGAATGGCTATCTGATGGGTGACATCTTCAACATCAGCTGTCAGGCTTTTGAATTTTGACACCGGAAAGTCTTTATCGGCTATGTGGGCCAGTTCAATTTCAAGATCGGGTTGACTTACTCCTGTGAATGCGTTGCTGATCCCCGGGCTAGATTTTTCCTCTATGATGGGTGGGGGAGAAAAGCAAAAAGAGAAAGACCAGCAGGATCAGAACCTTTGAGAGTGCTGTATCGCTCAGTTTTGTGTTAGTCCTTGACTTAGTCCTCAGTTCTGACAGTTGTGCTAATACACTGCATCATTTTGGCAGTTTGTGGGTGGGGTCTGGTTCAGGTGGTGGATTAGTGCATATTCTAGCTGGTCAGGCAGTGTTGATTAGCTCACTTGGATGCAGGCATTAAAAAATCTGGACCTGTGCATCACTAGATAACACACATTAAAATAAATGAGGAGGGAGAAAAGGCAAGTGCTCTGTAATTGTTCATGGCTTTAGAGCAGATTGAACTTTCCGGTTTGCATTATAGCTGCTAATGTATTGTTTTTTGATGTCAGAATGGTGTGGACAAGAGAAACCAAATCACTATTAATGTAGCTGTCTCGTGACAACTTCTGGGATAACAGAGGAGGTGCGAGAGGGAAATACCTGTGAATCTGCTGTGCAGCTAACGTGGGATAGCCTACTTTGAGCATAACTGAGTAAAGACACGTTCCATGTCAGCATCCTGCTGCCGCCTTCGACACGGTTTGTCACAACACACTGCTCCTCACCTGGTTGGACACTCTTGGGCATCACTGGCACTCCACTCTCCTGGTTTAGGTCATATCTCACAGATAGGGAACAGTTTCTCTCTACAGGTAATTTTATGTCACCCAGTTCACTTCCCTCGTATGGTGTTCCTCAGGGTTCTGTTCTAGGCCCTCTTCTCTTTCTCATGTACATCCTCCCGACTGGCGACATTCTACGTCAGTATGGTTTAAATTTTCACTGCTGTGCTGACAACACGCAGATTTATATTCACACCAAGCACTCCCACACACTCCCTCCCTCCAATCTGTTCACTTGCCTCAATGCCATTAGCACCTGGATGACACAGAATTTTCTCAAACGTAACCAAGACAAAGCAGAAGCCATACTCATTGCCACTCCAACCGTACTTGTACCTGGACTTTTAAAATCTTAATGCCCTTACTTTATTTTATTTGTAAACAAGATATGATGCCGTAGTTGATTTTGTTTTCCGATTGTGTTATCATTATCTCTGACAAGGAAAAGTGCATGTGAGACTAATTTTGATGATGCATGAAATGGCAAATAATCTGCATTTTCATGATAACCTGGAGCTATTTGAGATGTCAAAATATGTTTTTGACTGCACCCGTCATCCCTGGCAGCCACTTTGTCCCCACAGCCAACTCCTATACTCCGTATCCAATACTCCAATGTACAAAAGTGTATAGACTTTTTTATAGACAGCACACTTTGAACTTTTGGGATCAACTTAGAAGGTTAGGTATTAATCTTTATTATTTGAATTCACACCTTTGACTTCCATGATGAAGAGTTGAACTAGCTGAGATGGACAACAGCTGTTGCCCGGGTTCTTCAACAGTCAAAGGTTTATGGGAGGAAGCCACTGTTGATGAAAGCTCACATTAAATATCAACTAGAGTTTGCCCAAAGGTATGTGGGAGACTCTGAGTTCAACTGGAAAAGAGTTCTGAAGGACAGTCTGATTCAGTCTGCAAGAGAACTTCAAGTTGGGAGAGAACGACACAGTGAAAGCTACACAGAAATAGTTTAAAGACATTAAGGTGAATGTTCTGGAGTGGCCGAGTCAAAGCCCAGACCTCAATCCAATAGAGAATTTGGAGTGGAATCGCAGTGTCCAGATGTGCAAGCCTGATTGGGACATCTCTACAAAGACTCAGTGCTGTGATTGCCACCAAAGTTGCATCTACATCGAATTTATGCAGTCATTTATTTTACATATATATTTTTAATAAATCAATATTACATTAATCTTTCACTTAGATGGCAAAGAGGTTTTTTTGTAAATTCTTGTCAAAGAAAGTCAAGTTATATTGACTATGATTCAGTTTATAAAAGCGATAAAAGGGGAAATTATCAATGGGGTGAATACTTTTTATAGGCGCTGTACTCAGTAAAACAGTTGAAGTTCCTGGGAGAAACTCTGTACCACCATTTTGTACATTGAAACTGGTAACCATGAATAGCATATTTCATTGAAATTGGGCCACAAATTTTCAAAATTCTAGGTCATGGATAAAAGTGTTGGTGATTGTGGAAAGACATGGAGGTCACTTAAATTATTAGAAATCATCTGACAGGCACCAGAAGTTATCAAGACATCTTTCCCTGGGTCAACTTGTTGTATGGACAGATTTACAGACATCACCATAAGGTTGAATGTAACTATCCCGCAATCGCATATTTTGAATCGTATGTCCTCGACAATGTCCTTTAGATAACATGTTTGTGTTTTCACACAACCGTAAGAGCTTATGCATTATCTTCACTTCTGCGTTGTCATGTTATCTGGCCCCTAGAGAAACAGGCAGATATTTTCTGAGAGTAAAACATGGAAAGAACATTTAGAGGGAGGATTGAGGTCACTGTGCATTCCTGTAAGAGAAGGCTGTTATGTGCTGAAGTTTATTTTCCTTCACAGCGTTTTTTCCCAGAAAGTTTAGATAAATGCTACGTTCTTTTCACCTCTCATTCAGAGCAGCATATCTCATCTGAAAATCTCTGACATTCATGTGTGTGTGTGTGCGCATGTACGCGTGCTGATTCTGCAGGTGTACTTTTTCACCACTTGAGGGAGTCAAGTGGAATCCTTGCATAATTCACCATCCTGTAGAGTAGTAGCTCTTAAAGCTGTGTGCTTTGTCTTCTCCCAGAAAACAGCATAAGAAATTGGGGTGACAAAACCTGTAAAAGAAAGATAGTTCAGTATTAATAGTCTCTGAGTCTGTGCCTCATAATTTAGGAAAAATTAAGTAGGCTTTACAGATGGCCACATGATGACACTGCATGCATACAGGTTTAATGTTCTTCACCCAGCTTATCATCAGATAAGATTGTGTTGGTAAACTGAGTTCATACACAGCAGAAACCCATGCAGATTTTATAAACGGATTAATGAGAGAACAGAGAAGGAGAGATTGAATCAGTGGGATCCTCTGGCTGCAGCCTTGGGTGTTTGCATGTTGACACTTGCTCGCAGACACACACTCCACATTCTTCTACTAACCTCCCTCTGACTGTCAGCAAACCAGTGTGTGTTTGTGTCTATGTAAGAGCTGTGCAGTAATTCGATATTAACATTGATCAACTTACAGTAGAATTGCGTCGTGATGACACAGGTGTCTCAGAAAGATACTATATAGTGACCATGGGCACTGGCTTGTGTTTTAAAGTGAGAGCAAAGAAAGAAAGAAAGAAAGATACATGATAGGTATACGGGTCTGGGTATCTTCTCCCTGAAATAAAAAATAATAATAATACATATTTACTGCATCTCTACACTACCTACACTATCAAGATGGACGCAGCTGCACTGTCTAAATAGTTAGATTATAGTTAATTATTAAGGGTACCAGCCAATGCATGCATCAAGAACAGTATATAACTGGGTGGAAATGGAATAGGAAATGATTATAGAAGAATGGTTATTTCAGGCCGGAGCACCAAACAGTGCAAGACCTCAGTTTTATTACTTCCAAAAATAAGTCACATTTTTGAGGACCTAAAGGTGCTCAAAAGCTCAAAACTTGACATCTTTATGGACTGTTGGCAAAATGGATAAAAAAAAAATGGACAAAGTCCCCGTAAGTTACATGTAAAAAAAATCAGTAGGCCCACATCCAGGCTTCGAGAAATGCCTGTCGGGGCCATACCCTTGACATGGCCATTTTGAATTTATTGTGCAGTTTTTCCTCTGTTTTTGCAGGTCTGGCCTGAAGACATCTACAGTATAGTTATAGTCATAGCACCACCTACTGACAACAGGAAATGACATTTCTCATACTCTGATGTATTCCTTCTAGAGAGTTGACCTGATCCACCTCAAATGTTGATGTAAAACCCATAAGACATTAACAAGGCTTTATTGCAAATACTGTGAGTTTCCATAGAACAACGTTGCCACGGTGATGTGGCAAATTTCAATGTTTCACCATGAAACAGGAGGATATTGTTCTTTTGTATACTTGAAAACCCATACAACTTGGCACATGTGTCTGTGACAAAAATTTCATCTCATACAGGTTCACACAGTGCGATTCACCTACACAGACGAAATTTGGTAGGCACCTTTAAAGACATAAAAAGTCTCTCCGTGCAGTAACCTAAAGCCAATGGGACTGCAGCCATTCTGAATTAACTGTCTAATTTAGGCTCAGAGGCATTTAGTGGCACTGTACTTTGAAGTATTACGATTCTTCCAAGTTAATTAGAGATGAAAAATAGCTGAAGTTTCCCAATGGTCTGTTGAATTTTGATGTTTAGCCATAAGACAAGAAGTTGTTGGGACTGCACTGTACATGATCCAGTCTGACCCAGATGTTTGAGTCCTGGCCTTAGGATGTCTACATGCCAAGGAAGTAGACCTTGTGTGACATATTTTGATTTACATAAAAGTTTTGTGTGTCATCCACACTTAATATAATCTGTGGTAAATGAAAACATAATTATGAATATTATCCCCCTAAATCCTACACAACAGACTTTTAAATCAGGATGTGAAGACTCAAGTCAACATGTTTTAAAGTAGTTGAAGTTAGTAATGAAACCCTGATTACAAAAAAAGTCGGGACACTGTGAGAAACCTAAGCAAAAACAGAATATGTTTAGAATATGATTATTTGAAAATGCTTACATTCAGATTATTATCGTAAAAATACATTTAATATTCAAACTAATAAACTTTATTTATTGTTGATACAGTTCTTAATTTGATGTTGAAACAGGGAAAATGTGAAAAAAAAGAAAATTAATTAAGTTAAATTTCTCAAAACAGAATTGAGAAACTTTAGAACCCCAGATATTAAATGGAAAACATTTCAAAAAAATTTCTTTTAGGGAAATTGAGGGATTTTACCTTCTATAATCCATTATATCATCAAAAGATTCAGGTAATTCAGAAAAATCTCAGCACCTGAGATCAAAAACCACAATCCTGAACTTTATTATTCTACATTTTAACAGAGGTTATAATAAAGGTTTTAATAGTTGGAATGAGACAAGCCAAATTGGTATTTTATAAAATTTTGTACTTAAAAAAGAAATCGTAACCCTGGAGATCTTCACACAGATTGCCTGACATCCCCAGATTTTTTTCATTTTCAAACCCTTATTTTTCAGACAACTCGAGACAGTTTATTTAACTTAACGCCGAATCTTCTGGAGCCACGAATGTCCTTCATACAACTCTTTCCATATATACAGTAGTAGTTCCTAATACCAGAAATCAGGCTCTGGTGTGTTGTGTAAAGTCAGTGGAGTTCCTCTTTATGTATAATGTGAAATGTGTCGTCTTGCAACGAGCCAGATATTTTTTACAGAAGTTTGTGGAAATGAAATCATTGTTACAAAGTTGACTACAAATGGATACTCATGTTGGTCTGCTGGTTGTGGAAATTGTCAGATGTTGTTGTGTGTTCAGCTTGTTCTGTTGCCCTGTATATGGCCAAATATCAGTGGCAGCTTTAAAATCCAGAGAGAAAACGGTATCGTGTGTGCTGCTGTTAATTTTATTGAATTTAATTGAAATTGAATTTTGTTCACATATACATCTAGAAGGAAACAGTGACACAAACTGTGCTGAATAAAACACATGGTAATACTCAAAACATTGTCATCTAACAGTATGTTGCTGTTGAGTAATAGCAACTGAAGATCGAACCAGGAAACAGTTTCCCCCCATATGTCAGGAAGTGCATCATACTCACACACACACACACATACACACTCACAAACTCACACATAAGTACACAGTTCCACACCCCTTCACACACACTCACACACACAGGCAGTGATATGACATCCTGCCCAGTTGGACGTATGTGTCACTGCTGACTGCTTTGTCTCTACACCAGGTAAAGACCAGCTCTCTGCTTCCTGTTTTCAGCCCCTTTAAATAGCTTTTAACTAGACCACAGCGTTCACAAGGTGCATTCTTTTCATGTGTTACTTTACACTCTTGTGGGGCCTTACGCGTTTTTTTTTAATGCTTTTCATACTATTTCATAATATGGATTTGATAAAATTATTAATAATATTTAACAGAATTATGATGTAGTACGTTGAATTAAATAGTTCGTTGTCAACAAGCCCCATAGAAAGATCAAAATGTCAGACTTCCCTATGCTGTCAGTGGCTCTTAAAGTCTACCGGTTTCTACTGAAATTGTAAAAACTGATTTATAGTTTTATATGGTTTCATTTTTTAAAGGATCAGTAGATATCAAATGTTACTCAGACAAGGGGAAGTAGTTTATTTGCCGGGTGCTATCTTCAACAGTGGATCCGCATTTCAATCAGTCAGTCAAGTTATTTATCAATAGCTGCTTAACACATTTAGTAGGTTAGTGCAATTAAAAGTGCTTTTCAGACAGATGAGATGCTGATAATAGCTGTGGCCTAGAGGTTGGAGAAGCGCCTTGTGATCGGAAGGTCGCTGGTTCGATTCCCCCACCGGACGGGCAGGAAAATTTTGAGTGTGGTGGAGTGATAATGTCCCCACCCCTCCATTAGCTGGCTGATGTGCCCTTGAGCAAGGCACTTAAGAAGAAGAATCAGCTTTATTGACAGTGTATATATTTTTACATTCACACACTGAATTCGTCTTCTGCATTTATCCCATCCTTAGTTGAACACACACATGCAACACCCAGCAAATTACATGCAGTGAAACACACACAGGAGCAGTGGGCAGCATCAAGCGCCCGGGGAGCATACTGGGGGGGGTTAAGTACCTTGCTCAAGGGCACATCAGCCGGAGGGGGGGAGCATTTTTGCGCACTTTTTTTGCATTTTTAACCCCCAATATATGCTCCCTGGGCGCTTGATGCAGCCCACTGCTCCTGTGTGTTTCAGTGCATGTTGCATGTGTGTGTGTTTCAGTCAGTGATGGGTTAATAAAGTAATTTCCCAGCTTGGGATTAATAAAGTAATTTAAATTAAAAATTAAAAAAAATATAATGATAACAATAATAAACAGTAGAAATCTAATAATAAAAATAACAAGTGATATACAATAAGTGATATTAAAATAAAAATAAGAATAAAAACAAAAACTAGTTAAAAAGATTTTAAAACATAAAAAATATTCATTGTTCAGGTGAGTATATCTGCCTGCAAGGTGCTATCAACTACAGTGTGTGTATTCACTGTAATGAAGGAACATGTCACCCAGGGCAACAGTGTGTCTCTCTGATATGCTTTTGATGTGTTTTCGGTCGTTTTTGGAGAGCAATGGAGCCTATCAATCAGTGAGTGAACTCCTTCTCTGCCAAGCATGGAGCAAAATCAACTGCCATATAACAAGGACAGTAAATGATCATTAAGCCAGTGATTATATGTCACACAAGTTGTGTTTCAAGTCACACCTGCTTTGTTTCTGGAAAACTTGAATCACTGGGGTGGCATTATGCACAATTCCTAAACCCAGACAGTTCCCAGACCTCTCCTCGATTTGCAGACATTTTGAATTTGAGTTATAGAACGTACAGCATTCCCAACTTGAACAGGCATTGAACAGGTGTTGTATGGACTACTGACTGACCGCTTGGCCGCTGCTGAGTAAGAGATGGGGGGAGGAGGATGACGAGTGAGGAGAAAGAGGGGAGGCGTTGTCCTTGTCCTCTCAGGGATTAGTGGAAGCTCCTTGGGCCATTTGCATGTGAATGGATCCGAGAGCTGCTTTTAGCCACCGACACCCCCCTCCCTCTCTCCTTCTTTCTCTCTTTTTGTCTCTTACTCTTTCTCCACTGCTCACCCTCCTCCCTGACATCAGGGAAAGGGAGCGAGGCAGTCAGAGAGGGAAAGAAAGAGCGAGAGAGAGAGAGAGAGAGCAGAGCCATCACTGTTGCAGCAGACAAACCTTGCAGAGAGAGGAGTTCAGAAAGCGACGCTCTTCCATCCTAGCGTTTTCATTGCTGTTCACCGGCAACCAGGGAGTCACACAACTGGCTTTTTGTGTATGAGAGAAGGTAGGACTTTTTGCTTTGATCCTCTGTAGTTGTATGTATTCTCAGTCTCCTAGGCTAACAATGAAAGTTGACAGGACTGGTCCACTTTGGGAGACAGGAGAGGGGTGTGTGGGGGTTTACTAGCTTTGGTAGGTTCTTACAAACGGTTGAATCAGACAGATCAATGCTGTGGATTCCGTGACTCAGAAACTGCTATAACTTATGGATTACCGAGCGTATTTTCAATTACGTACGTGCTGCACTCCATATTCCAATCTTTGCAACATGAAACATGTAACAAGGCTGCAGCTAACGGATATTTTCATTTTTGATTGATCAGACAGGTTGGAGACAAACCTTCTAGTACTAGAAATTTTAACTGTTACAAACATCCACCACAGTTTACAGACCCACTGCCTGCTTTAACTATGAGCTGTACTTCCAGAGTTAAAATATATTTAACAGTAATGTCCAGGCAAAGACAGCAGCAGCACATAGAACATAAAACATAAAGGTTATATGAAAACATAGACCATAAACTAATATTATTATAGATGAAGTATGAAGAGAATAATCGAGCACTGAAGTGAAAGAAAAACTCCACAAGATATCCTTTATGAGATTATATGAGTTATCTGGTTAGTATCATTGGATCAAATGAGTTGTACCATAAGAGACACCACTGGAGCCTATATTTCTGTGATTCATATATTATCATCACTGCAGAAGTCTGAACAGTGATCATATGAGTGACAATGTGTCTGTGCAAAACAGTACAGCTTAGTTTATTTATATAGCGCTAATTCACAACAAAAGTTATCTCATGACACTTTCCAATTAGAGCAGGTCTGGACCAAACTCTTTAATTAAATTGTAAAATAGAGAGAGCCCAACATTCCCCCTTGAGCAAGCACTTGGCGACAGTGGCGAGGAAAAACTGCCTTTTAGAAGGCAGAAACCTCAGAGCAGACCCCGGCTCAAGATGGGCGGCCATCTGCCTTGACCGGTTGGGTTGAGAGAGAGGGAGAGAGAGAGAGAGATTCAGTTCAGAGAGACAGCTTAAACATTAGACAATATTCTTCTGTCATTTAGATGATTTTTATATTTGAATATCTCAAAATTTAGATTGTTTTATTGGTAATCAGAAGTTGTATTGGTCATTGTTTTTAATGTATGTGAGTCCTTTTTCTTGTTTAAATGTTTGTTTTTTTTTGGTTTGGTTTGGTTTGTGAACTCAAAACTAAACTAAAATCATTGGCAGCTTTAGTGTGATGTAATTTTGTGTTGTACAACAGAAAATGGTGTGCGTGGTTCCTTCATGCTCAGCTCTGGCTAACTTTATGCAAATGTAATCTGACGATTGAAGAAACAACTGGGCAAGACGACCAGGCTTGTTTCAATTGCCTCAGAAATAGAATCAAATCTGTATTAAAACAGTTTGAACGACTCTGTCATGTTTAAAAACCTGTACTTGAGGAACAAACAATGCTGTAGCATCACAGCTATGCCAGAAAACAACTGTCCAGTTGTAGTGGAATGTGTGAACACAAACACACACACATATACAGAATTACAGATTTCTGAGAGGGCAGAGACCCCCTTCTACTTTAGGGTAAGCCAAAAAACTTATGACTCTGTGCCTCTGCCAGTGTAGAATCTTCTGTCATTAAATCTCTAAATGTCAGATTTTATCTTATCCCAAAGTCTAACTTCTAGGTTTTTTGTTTTTTTTTTGTTAAATATTCTACTGCCTCAGAACTCTTTATTAGTCACTCCTCACATGTTGTAATTTTTGGGAAATTCAGATGGCATAGTTCCAGTCCACACCTAAATTGTAACGGTCCTTACTTGCCCTGGTGTGGCTTGACCTGACATGACATCATTACATGTTTTTTCCATTTTCTGTTGTAAAAGGTGTGGATAAACCAAGTCACTATTTTGCCTTGCCTTAAGTCTTTGTTTAACCCTCTGGAGTCATTGTCTGTTTTTGACTACATTTGATTTTACCTTAAATTTCAGCTTAAAAATGGTTGACCTTGCCTTGCCTATAAATTGTAAATGTCAACAAATCTATCCATCCATTCATTTTCTAAACCGCTTATCCGTCAGGGTCGCGGGGGAGCTGGACCCTATCCCAGCTGACTACGGGCCAGAGGCAGGGTTCACCCTGGACTGGTCGCCAGTCAATCGCAGGGCCAACACATGAAGACAGACAACCACACACTCTCACACTCACACCTAGGGACAATTTAGAGTAGCCAGTTAACCTAATGTGCATGTTTTTGGTATTGTGGGAGGAAGCCGGAGTACCCGGAGAAAACCCACGCAGGCACAGGGAGAACATGCAAACTCCACATAGAAGGGCCCAGACTCTCTCCCTTGCTCTCGCTCGCTCTCTCTCTCTCTCTCTCTCTCTCTCTCTCTCTCTCTCTCTCTCTCTCTCTCAACCCAAATGGTCAAGGCAGATGGCCGCCCATCTTGAGCCGGGGTCTGCTCCGAGGTTTCTGCCTTCTAAAAGGCAGTTTTTCCTCGCCACTGTCGCCAAGTGCTTGCTCAAGGGGAATTAAAGAGTTTGGTCTAGACCTGCTCAAATTGGAAAGTGTCATGAGATAACTTTTGTTGTGAATTGGCGCTATATAAATAAACTGAATTGAATTGAAACCAGGATTCGAACCTGGAACCCTCTTGCTATGAGGCAACAGTGCCAACCACTGCACCACCGTGCCGCCCAACAAATCATGTAGAAATTTAGTAAACAACAAGTTATTTACAACTGCGATTTTTGTACAACTGTTTCCAGCTACTTACAACACAATCAGGTGTCACAATAAAGTGCACCACAAATTATTTATAAAACTTAAAACTTATACTATAAACTATATTATTTCTAAAACTCGCACCAAGCACGCAGCAAACGTGACAACAATGTTCAGAAAAAAGCATTGCGTATATTCTTTATCATAACTTGGGTTTTATTTGACATATTCCAAAATTTAAAAACTTTTTAAAACAGAGACTCGGCGAGGCTCCATCTTGCAGCTACGTCATCTTGAAAAGGTCACATGATAACCTCGACTCCCGGGGGGTTAAGTCCTAAGTTGAGTTCAAAGTAAAGTCTCAGGTCAAGTCCTAAACTTTGAGAGTCATGTCCTAAACAAGTCATAATGCTCTTTTCACCAAGTGCATCACCATTATACCAACAGAGCCTTAAGCATTACACCACTACTATATACTAGATTCAACTTTAAATATTGAATGAAGGGGCGGCACGGTGGTGCAGTGGTTAGCACTGTCGCCTCATAGCAAGAGGGTTCCAGGTTCGAATCCCGGTCTGGGCCCTTCTATGTGGGGTTTGCATGTTCTCCCTGTGCCTGCGTGGGTTTTCTCCGGGTACTCCGGCTTGCCCCTAGGTGTGAGTGTGAGAGTGTGTGGTTGTCTGTGTCCAGTACAGGGTGAACCCCGCCTCTGGCCTGTAGTCCAGCCCCCCTGCGACCCTGACGGATAAGTGGTGTAGAAAATGGACGGATGGATGTTGAATGAAGTTGAACGTTGTTGCATCTCTGTCCTTAATTTTTAACCTGCATGAAGTGCAAGTGCACCTGTTGGCATGCGTGCTTTGCCAAAGCATTGTAATGGTATAACCTCAATGCACCGTGTCCCTGCCTGTATGTGTGTGCCAGATTTAGGCTGACAGACAGCTTGAGTAGAGTGTAAATTATAATGAGTCTCAAAAAAATCCAGATTTGTCTGTCTCTCACTCTGCCCTTCTCTGTCTTGACTCCTGTGGATTAGTTCTGCTCCAATGGTTGTACAGTTGGATATTTATAGCTGATTAAATTATGTGGACTAACACTAACAACAGTCTCTCTCTCTCTCTCTCTCTCTCTCTCTCTCTCTCTCTCTCACTCCCTCTCCGTGTGTGTGTGTGTGTGTGTGTGTTTTGAGCTTAACGGTCTCGTAAAATGCCTTGTTGAGTCATGTAGAACGTTCACCCAAAGTAACATACACACAAACGTGAGTGTATCAGTGTATTTGAGACGACACAAACACACACATAAACACACACACTTAGTTTGAAGTTCTCAGCAGGATTGTTACTGCCTTCCAATCCTCTTACAGCAAAGAATAGACTACACACACTCACACAGGTAAGAGAAGGAACAGATTTCACTTACACATATGCCAACAAAGGCCTGAAGTGTGTGTGTGTGTGTGTGTGTGTGTGTGTGTGTGTGTTTATGTGTGTTAGCCTCAGACAAATATATAGATCCTTGTCGCTTGTGGAAACACATATGTATATATATATATATAAATAATTAGCTGATCTTATAATAGGTACATCCATGGTCTGTATGAGCAGTTCCATATTCTCCCTGCTGTTAAAGTTCGGCTCAAATATTATATGTCATCAAAGTTCTGTTCTGAGGTACCAAAATATACCGGCGCAGTTTCGGTAACATCCAGGGTTGAAACAACGATGGTCTGCAGGAGGTACAGCTTTAGCGCTTCACGCACAGCTGCTGTGTTCACTGTTGCTGTTTACATGAACTCGACAAAGGAGTTTGTTTGAATAAAATTTCCATGTTTGAAATATTGGGGGAAGACATGTCCCCTGCAGTGATTACATCCATGGTTTTAAAGGTAGATAGATTGTCATTTCCACACAGAAACATAGCATGCTGAAATGCTCTGGGTGTTCTCCTACACCTGCCAGATATACCTGTACCCACAGGATTGTTCCTGGCATGCAGCAGATCGTTTTCCCTTTTTTTTATCTTTAGTTTTGACGCTCAATATTATAAGGTACAATGGAACAGCTTTTTTTTCAGTCTTGTGAGGATGTCAATTATAGGGGAGGTCCATAATTCATTATCAGCATCACTCCACTGATTATTCGCAGATTGTAATTTTACATTTCTGTTTGTGCACAGTAGATAGAATACAAATGTTTATCTTCACTTGTTGAATGTAAAATACTGATTGTTGAATCTGCAGAAACTGCTGGAGAGCTAGAGACAAACACGCTCACCCTAATGGAGGAGAGACAGGAAAAGGAAAGAAGTATCATGGGACAAGACCACGAGGGCAAGACCCAAGGACAACCAGCCACCATGAGTACTCATAATTCCGCGACAGAAAAAGAAGAGAACTGTGTAGAGGTTCATACAGAGGTGGAGGAGAAGGGGAAGGAGAAGGAAATGGTGGAAGGAGACATGAAGAAAGGAACTGAGCTGGAGGCAGAGGTTAAGGACCTGCAGATGAGCTTGATCCGGGGAACTGACCTGTTTGGCTATGTGGGCATTGAGGCAGTACTAGACCAGATGAAGAGCAAGACCATGAAGGCCGGCTTCGAGTTCAATATAATGGTTGTTGGTGAGTTTCACACAAATCAACACAAACACAGATTTTTATTATTGTTATTTTTATTTATTTACAGTGTGACACACCGAGTCTTACACAATCATTGTGCTAATGCAAATGTTTAAAATGCATCTGAACATTTTGATGGTGAAGTGATTAATGTTATTTCTTGCCAGCACAGATAAGTGTCATGATTCTGCAGGTTGATTTTCAAGGCATAGCAAAAAGAATGTTAAGCAGTGGTTTCCTGGAGAAGGGGAAACACCCACTCACAAACCTGAACATAAACACTGTTTATGTTTTAAATACATAACTAGTGTTGCAACTGTAACAGCTTCCACTGTACTGGGAAGGCTTTTCACAAGATTATGGAGTGTTTCTGTGGGAAATTTTGCCCATTCATGCAGTAGAGCATTTGTGAGGTCAGCCACTGCTGTTGGATGAAAAGGCCTGGGTTACAATCTCTGTTCCAGTTCATCCCAATGGTGTTTGATGGGGTTGAGGTCAAGGCTCTGTGTTGGACCAGTCTTCCACACCAAACTCATCCAACCATGTCTGTATAGACCTTGCTTAGTGCACTGGGGCACAGTCTGATTGAAGCATTAAGATTTTCCTTCACAGGAAGTGAAGAGGCACACCCCTGAAAAACAGTCCCATCCCAATACTTTTTTCTATATATTGTAGTTTCCAATAGGGCAAAGTCATTTGGGCAAAATACCAAACTCCAGGCTTGAATTGATTCTCCACATAGTATTAAATGATTTTTACATGATTAATTTTTTTCTCACACTGTCACTACGTTATATATTTTAAACATAGCATATTTGTAATGATCAATCATTAGTTTAGTTAAATGCGGTTTACTGTGTGGCTCCTGTCCAAATCTATTATCTTTTCAGTTTCATCATTGCAAAATGCTTCCATGATGCTAATTATCAAATATATGCTCATCGAGACTCATCATTGTTTACGCTATTTTATGCTAACCATCTACTTAGGATTTTTCAGTTTTGGCTCAATGGCTGGAACTTGTGTTTTTGAAGCCGGTGATGACTCAGCAAGTCATGCATATTTAATGAGCATGAAACATTGTTCATCCAGTCCAATGTATAAATCCAAAAATTATACTGATCCTGTTTTAATCAAGGTGTATATCACCCAAATTGATTCACATGAATCTTTTACAATTTTTTGTTGAAAAAAAAAATACTTAAAAAAAATATTTGGGGGGATTCTATTAGAGTAATTTAAAAATGTATAAAACAAAAATAGTAATCACCGCATTAAGTCAAGGGGAGTGCTCATAAATAAGTATAAAAAATGTGTGTGCGTGTGAGAGAGAGAGAGAGAGAGAGATGATTGGGTGTTGCTGCATCTCTTTATCATTGAGATAATATATTTTGTTTTGCTTTAACATTGGAAGAGGAAGTATTATTCTGTGAGGAGGAAGTGGTTTATAGAGTTAAGGCTGCCTGTTCTTTCCTCCCGTTCACACAAAGAGATGACATACACTTCTCCTGCTGTTTTATGGAAAAAAGGAAGTTTCCCCTTGACAATTATTTATAATTCAAGTTTACCAACAGTTTACTTCATGTGTACAATATCTTACAAGTAGGATCAAAATAGGTTTGTGAATATGTCTTCTATTAGTGTCTACCTCTGTGGCTATATATGCACTCTTGCCTAAATGCAAATGTATCCAGACCCTCATATTGGATCCTACATAGTGTGACATGTCTAAGACACTTGTTGAATGAATGAATGCCAACATCCTGGCCTGTAGTTCAACACACAAATATGAATGCACCAAAACTCTACTCATGGAGTCGGATAGGAGATCTCTTTGCTAATGTTCCACTGTATTTGCCTGTTAGTTGTTATTTGTCTGGCACTAGGGAGTGTACTGTGGGTTTATCAGAGCTGGTGGCCAACAGCTTACTGCTGCTTGACTGCAGCAGCTCTGTTGTTTTGTGTTCACCAGTGACCCCTTTTCCGTCACTTATTTTCCATGTGATCAGCTTTAACACTTAACTTTTGTCTTCTTTTGTTAAAGCAAGCACATGATTTTGTAGAGAAACATGTTTCTGTTTTGGAAAAATATTTTTTTTTGTGTCATTGCTGAAACTTGGATAAGAAGAATATCAAAAACTATCAAAACTATCAAAATAAGACTTTATTATGCATGATGCACCGAAGCCTGATTTGATTATTTATTTCTCCTGACATAATGACAGTAACAGTTAGGCTTAATATTCATGTCAAAATTTCAGGAACTAAACATTTTATTTGTTTTCCCTCTGGAGAGTTTACTCTGTACTGTCTTTTCATAAATAGAAGACAGTATTTGCTGCAGTGACATTACTGTGTGTATGGAAATGTTTAAATGTTTCAAAGATCAATACAACACCCAACAAACAGCATCCGGATTCAGGTGAACATCGTTGTTTACAAATTGGGGGAGGTATTGCAGAAATAAATATCAGACACACTGATGAGCTGATTAAAACACTGGTTTTATCTGCCTGCAGGTCAGAGTGGTTTGGGGAAGTCCACGCTGGTCAACACTTTGTTCAAGTCCAAAGTCAGCCGGAAATCTTGCACGCCTAACTACGAAGAGAAGATCTCCAGAACAGTCAAACTACATACAATCAGCCATGGTTAGTTCACACACACACACACACACACACACACACACACACACACAATGTGTTTAGTCTCATGGCTCCTGTAAGGCATGAAGTGAACCTGGTCCATCCATGTGAATATGTCTTCCTTCATCATCATATCCTATAAATGATGTTCATTTTCAGATGATTCAAGAATAGGTTTATTCTGCAGTGTCTGCGCTGCTAAAGACAGGTCTGAGTACATTACCCACTTGATTTGGCCTCCAAATTCTCCAGATCTCCATCTAGTCGAGTATCATGGTACTACTACAGCCTCCACAGGTCAAGGCTGTCTTGGCAGCAAAAGAGGGACTTGCTCAGAATAAGGCAGCCAGTTTGTTGTAAAATTATGGCTGATTTTGTAATTTGGTTTGTTTCAACAAAGATTTGCAACAGAAAACTCTTGAATGTCAAAATGAAAACAGAGTTCTACAAAGTAATGTTAATTAATTGAACATGAACAGCCTGTTTCAAGGCCAGGAACAAATTTTCTATTAGACTGAGGTCTAGGTTTTGACTTGGCCACAACATTCACCTTGTTGTCTTTAAGCCATTTATGTTTAGCTGTCGAATTAATATCCTAACACAGTTAGAATATTAATACTAGAAAATTACATGATTGAATAAGATACTGAAAAGTATTTAAAGTGAGGTTTTTTTTGTAAAGTGTATTGACATTCCTTCAGGATCAATAAAGTATCTATCTATCTATCTATCTATCTATCTATCTTGTAGGGGATACATTTGTAGATAAATTAATGGTTATATTAAGCAAATAATAATTTTTGCAATAATCAATAAATTAATAATCAGATTAATTGAATTGGTGAAAAAACATTTCACAATTAGTTGATGAAAACTAATCAGTCGGTGTAGCCCCATGCTACATTATGCCTAGAGCCATGTAGAGAGAGGATTGGGTTATTCCCATAGACCATAGGTGTGAAACTCTGGCCCGCGGGCCAAATTTGGCCCGCAGTGTAATTATATTTGGCCCGCGAGGCAATTTCAAATTAATATTAGAGCTGGCCCGCCGGTATTGCTCTGTTGTTGTTTTGGAGCGTCAATCAGGACAGAGGCAGACACGCCCCCTCGTCTGTGTCAGTAGCGTCTATGGTAGCGGTCATGGATGTATTAGGAAGGTAGTGATCCGTCTTCTTGCACACTCCTTCAGCTGAAAGCCCCGGCGCACCCCACATCCCCGTGCCTCTCCCCCAGACCACACCGCGACCTCAAACTACAGCTGTCACTATGTTACTCTACCAAAAAATGACGAGAAGAAAGGCAGAAAATAGAACTTTTCTGGACAGGTGGGAGACAGAATATCTGTTTACATATGTAAAAGACAGACCTGTTTGTCTTGTTTGTGGAGCCAACATGTCAGTAACTAAGGAGTACAATATTAGACGACACTATGAAACGAAACACCAGGACAAATATAAGGACCTGGACACGGCTCAAAGGAGCCAGAAAGTAAAGGAGATGAAAAGAGGTTTGGTTTCACAACAGAAAATGTTCACAAAAGCCACAACACAAAGTGAGGCTGCTGTAAAGGCAGAAGAAATCGCCAAATCAGCCCGACCCTTTAATGAGGGAGAGTTTGTAAAAAAAGTGCATGATGAAGGTTTGTGACCAAGTGTGCCCAGAGAAAAAGCAAGTCTTTGCAAACGTAAGCCTGAGCAGAAACACAATAGCTGAGCGCACACGCGAGCTTGCCACCAATCTGCATGTCCAGTTGATGGAGAAGGGAAATGATTTTGTTTCTTTTGCCCTTGCTGTGGATGAGAGCACTGACGCGTCTGATACTGCGCAGCTGTCAGTCTTCGTCCGCAGCGTGGACTCAAATCTGTGTGTTACGGAGGAGCTTTTGGGATTTAAATCCATGCATGGCACAACCACAGGAAAAGAAACCTTTGAGGAGGTTTGCAAATGTGTAACTGAAATAAACCTGCCGTGGGATAAACTTGTGGGATTAACCACTGATGGTGCGCCAGCGATGAGTGGTAAAAAGAATGGACTGGTGGGCAGGATTCGTGAAAAGATGCGAGAAGAGAACTGTGCAGGTGAACTATCTGTTTATCACTGCATCTTACATCAGGAATCCCTGTGTGGTGAAGCGCTAAAGATGGAGGATGTTATGACCACAGTAACACAAGTTGTTAACTTCATAAGAGCCAAAGGTCTCAATCACCGCCAGTTTAAGTCTTTTCTGGAAGAGTGTGGTTCAGAAGCCGCGGAAAAGTGCTCGAACTGCATGAAGAAATATGTCAGTTTCTGGAAAGCAAAGGGAAGGACACAGCAGAGCTCCGGGGGCAAAAGTTTCTGTGTGAGCTGGCCTTTCTGTGTGACATCTCAAGCCACCTCGATGCGCTGAACCTGCAGCTGCAGGGGCGGGGACGCATCATCACAGATATGTATGCGTCAGTGAGAGCTTTTAAAACTAAGATGTGCCTGTGGGAGAATCAGATGCTACAAGCAAACTTTGGCCATTTCCCCTTCTGCCAAACCATAAAAACGCAGATCTCTACCGCCGTGTGCGCACAGTTTGCCGCAAAACTAAGTGTGCTCGGCGCTGAGTTTAGCCGGCGATTTGGCGACTTTGATGTCCAGAAACTTAGATTTGAACTGCTTAGTAATCCCTTCGCAGTTGATGTGGAAAAAGCACCAACCAACCTCCAAATGGAGCTGATTGAACTCCAGTGTGATGAAACGCTGAAGTCAAAGTTTGGTGCTGTTGGGGCCACACAGTTTCCACAGATCATCCCTGACACGATGCCTCAGCTCCGCACCAAAGTTGCTCAATTGCTCTCCATGTTTGGTAGCACTTACCTATGTGAGCAACTTTTCTCTTCAATGAAGATGACGAAAACGTCTCACAGGAGATGTCTGACTGACGAACACCTTTGTTCGATAATGAAGGTTTCCTCAGCTCAAACCCTGAGCCCCGACATTGATGAACTGGCATCCAAGAAAAGATGCCAGGTATCTGGCTTGGCCGCATCAGAGTAGATCAGTGTGTCGCAAAATGAGCAGTAAATACGTTTTCTATGCACTTTTTCTTGCTACTCCAAGGCCTGAATGGTTGATTTATTCATAGTTGTTATGTTATTTTATTTTCAAATTTATTAGCCTGTGTAAAAAGCTAATTTTGACATTTACCTCAGAAGGCTGCAAACAGAATGGAGGCATTCATTTTTATTTAAATTTTATTTAATATGCCATTGATATGTTTTTAATTATTATTATTAGTATTAGTATTATTAGCAACTCGATTTTGCACGCCTACACTTTTAAGTTATATAAGCCTTGCTTGTTCAGTATTCATTGTTAAATCAAAACTTGTTTGGTTCCATATTAAAAGGTTCATTTGTTCAACCTTGGCCCGCGGCTTTGCTCAATTTAAAATTTTGGCCCACTGTGTATTTGAGTTTGACACCCCTGCCATAGACAGTATAAAGTGTTAAGTGGACAGTCCTTCTGGGTTTGAAAAGTGATGCGGAAGTGCCATGGGCCTCTGTTCTACACTGGTTTGAAAAAGAAATCTCACTGTCTGTAATCTTATGAGAAAATGATCCCACTTCTCACTTCATTTATCACGGTAAACAGTTTCACAATGAGTTTACAGTCTCAGCTGCTAGTTTCAAGTCTTCTTAAAATACAGCTTGATGTTCACTTCTGTAATTTATGCCCTCAAATAAATAATAAACAAATAAACTGTAAAATAGACCATAAAGCATTGTATGCTTTAGAGCAGGACTACCTTGAGATTGACAAGTTGGTACCTCTCCTCCCCAACCCCCAAATGCCAAATCCCTTTCACAGTGAGAGTCCACAAACCAATAGCCCCATACATTATTATACAGTCTATGATTAACTGTCTCTCAGTCAGTGACACTGGTTATACCTAATAGGGCGTCAGCTAATTTGAGTTTTACTGTTTGAGTTTTGATAACCCACACAGTCATTGTTGTAGTTTGTAGTGTGAAGTATTCAGAATTCCAATTATAACAACCTGTCATGTTTGTCCTTTGTAATTTATGATGTTTATTGCATGTAGGTTTTTCTCTCTGTCTCTTTCATCCTCTCTGTCCTGTCTACCCCCCCCCCCCCTCTTCTTCCAGCCGACTATCAGCAGGATGGTTCTCCCTTGCAAGCTGGGTCCTGCTCAAGGTTTCTTCCTGTTAAAAGGGAGTTTTTCCTTGCCACTGTCTGCTTGCTCGGGGGTTCAGGCTTTGGGTCTCTGTAAAGCATCTAGAGACAATTTTGATTGTATAAGGTGCTATAGAAATAAATAAATTGAAATTGAAGTAGCTTGGATGAGCAGTTCTCAAGAAAGCTGCATGCAGCAATGCCAGAGGCCAAGTAATCAGCATGTTCCAAACAGGTGCATATTACATTGGCACAGCACTAGTTTTACTTAAAGGGTATTTCGGAAAAGGTTAGCATGCCTGTTAGAGTGGAAAAAGATACTGCCAAACCTACCAGTGGGCAAATTTCTACTACTGCATAGTATATACCCTACATAAAGGGTCAGCAAAATCATTTTCAAGCATGCTTGCTCTAGACCAATGCATTGAAGGGACAGATCATCTTAGGTCTTAGGTTCGGTGAGGATGTTCATGAAGTCCAGGTGGTGGTGTGAGAAGGAGAAAGGGAAGTGAAGCTGCTTCCATGTGACAGCACTATTGGAATGAAACTGGACCACAGATTGGATCATGTTTCTCTTTAAATGTGTTATCCAGAGTGAAGCAGAGCTGATAAGCTTCATTATCTTTATTTACTGTGTACAGTGTATGATTTGATTGTAAAGACAATTCCATGTTTTTGTTGTTCAGGTTTTCCAGTCAGTTCTCTTACTCAGACCTTTACAGAGAATCATTTACCACCTCCACTACTTGAAATAAGCATTCACGCTCTCATCATCTCTTGTCCCTGTAAAATTCCTTACGGTAGAAAATTCCCAGAAACTTCCCTCAGTCACTTCAGTCACTAACTACTCAACTTTTTCCAAAACACAGTGTGCTGTCTCAGACCATACATATCTGAGGCCTCACTGCCTGGAAATCTAGTAGAATTTGAGAAGTGAAAAGCAGTTGCACAAGTGTAAAGCATGTTAGAAACCTAGTAAAGGGTGTGTGTGTGTGTGTGTACTTTACAATAGCCAACTAGAATGAAGCTCTTATGCATGGGAGTAGTGCAATGAAGGTGAGACAATATACAGGTTCTAAAATAGCAGCTATGTGCTATTAATAGCACTTTAATAGCTTTTATAATTTGTTTACTCACTTGTCATTCTGCAAAATTAATAAAAGTTTTCAAATTCAGCTCTGTTGAATCTGTCTGAGCATCATAGATAGTTAAGAATGCAACCAATGTTAAGGTACTATATCTTTACCTTATTTGGTAACACAAAGATTTATTTATGTAAGTACAATCCATATGAGGAAACTGGAACATAAAATTAATATCATAATAATCAGAATTATAATAATAGCTCAAGGGTCAAGGTCAAGGAGGTGTTGTCTTAACACCATGTGTGTGCAGTACATAAAGCAATCAATAAAACAACGTTCCTCAGGATGCTACATGTTGCTACATACCAAAATTAAACAAAAGTAAAGATAAAAAAAGTTAAAAGTTCTAAAAAGTTCTACATAAAGTGGTAATAATACATAAAGTAGTAATAATGATATCCTTGGAATCTGATATCTTCTCTCTCTTTCTCTTTCTCTTGTATGAGTCTTCCTCTCTCACTCCTCTCTGCCTGGCCTTTCAATCCATCTCTTTCATTTAAATCATATGACTGAATCCATTTTGTACCGGACCAAGACACCTTTAGATTTGCAGCTTTCACATTTCCAGTGGCGTCACCGATCTAGACAGTTCTTCACAAACAGACAGACAAAGTGATTTTCTGTGCAAAATAAAATATGCTGAGCCATCATCATGTGTCAGTCAGTGAGGGGGTGAAATTGTAAAACAGACAGAATCCTTGCAACATTGAAGAATGTTGAAATAAGACAGCTTTTACATTTCCATGGAGCGATGCAGAGCATACACAAGTTAGACCTGCTGCTAATGATGTAGAATCTGATAAAGATGTTTTTGTGAAGGCTAAAGCTGTTGAGGGGAAATCGAAGCAATGTTAAAAGAATCCTGGAAAAAATGTTTAACAGCGAAATCCTTATGAACAAATGGTGGTGGTGGTCCAAGTTTTTTATTATTTATGATGTAGTACAGATTCCAGCCAATGGTTTCAAAATGCTCACGACTGTGTACTGATTCATCGTTTAGACAAGATAAGATAAGATATGATAAGATAAGAACTTTATTTATCCTGCAGGAAATTGTTGTGCCGGGGTTGCAATACAAAGAAGCATAGAAAAGTAGTAAGTAATTTCCCCACAAGATATAATAATATGTATAAAAATAACAGAGTACTATATAAAAACACAACAGAGTATGTAGTATATACATGAGAAATAGATAATGGCAGATAAGGTGCGGATACAATCTTAAAGTGTTAACTGTAGTGCAGGATTAATTGTTATTGTCCTTTGTGGAGAAAAGGGATGAGTTGAAGAGTTTGATAGCCACAGGGAGGGAGGACTTCCACCTCTGCCAGAGACTGCAGTTCCACTCCCAGGACAGAGCCAGCTCTCCTGATGAGCTTATCGAGCCTGTTTGCATCAGCTGTGTATAACTTAATTATAGTGACACGGACAATTAGTAAAAAGTTATAATGACTTGTGCTTCAGTATCATGCATGATATTCAACTTTGTTAATTGTGGTGAAATGTACAATTATTGATTTATATTACTAATTAAAGCCCAATTCATTTTTACTGCATATAACTCTATTTTATACAGCATACTCTATACAATACTACTACTACTATACTTTAAATCAAGCATTAGGAAATGTTTTCTCCAGGAAATGTTTTAGTTAGTTAGTTCTGTCTTTCTGGTTGAAGGTGTGAACCAGTGAAACTAGCTACTGTTCTGTTGACTGACCAGTCAGCCAGTCAACAGAACAGTAGCTAGTTTCAGTCAGCCACAAAGTGTTACATTATATCACGGGTTAGTGAAAACCTTAATGATCAGATTCCATGTGTTTTTACTGACAGTTACTCAGATGGTAGCATTTACTGTGGGAGGCTGTACAAGGTAAAAACATCAAGATACGTGCACAAACGCAGTCACAGCGTGCACACACACACACACATGAAAAAGGGCACATATGCATTGAAAATGTGCACATTGAATTCAGGTTACTTTGTGTGTGTGAGTTTGTATGCGATGTGTATTGTGTGTGTGTGAGAGAGAGAGAGTTTGAGTGCATATATAAAATTGTTTTAGTACACCCAGAAGTTAATGTGTAACAGGAAGGCAATTAAATCTAAATCTAAACCTTCCTGTTGCAGTAAACTGACTTCCAAATACAATACTCTCTAGCATGGAGCCCCTGTACTGTGTGCGCATAAAATATTTTTTAGTGTGCCAGAAAGTTGTTTCAGTGTGACAGAAAGGCTGACATTAAAGTTGACATTAGCCTGTCAACAGGCACGTGTTACCACTAATATTCAGGAAATTTATGACTGTGTGCATGCGCGTCATACACTGCATCCCAACTATCAAATATTACCCCATAGGCGGACACTTCACTGGGCTGTGGCACCATACAAGGACTGTTTATTCTGTGATTTGTGTTGTGAGTCAAGGTGAAAGCCCCGAGCATAGCCCAGTGTACGACTTGACAGCAGATGAAATTAACCATTGTTTAGATTTAGACATTGTTTAGATGTCAGAGACCAGTGGAATAATCATGTACAGTTGTGGTAAGGAAGTGTGATTTCCCATGTTGGACAGTAAAGCACAGCTGTGAGCAATTTATTAGAGGGCAAGAAACCCTCATTGGTTGTTGACAGTGGACCCTATCCTGAGCTTCGTCTCAACAATAATGTTGAGGTGCCTGAAAACAAACTATATGTAAATGACACCACCATGCAGAAAATCAATCAATCATCATTTTTCATGTCTTTACTTAATAGTAGAGTGAATGCAAAAGAACTGAACAGGTTTTATAAGCAGAATGCTGTGGCTCAGGAGGTAGAGTTGATTGTTCACTTATCAGAAGGTGGTTCGATCACTTGCTCCTCTGGTCTGTATCTTTAAATGTCTTTGACAACACCCACTGGATCCAGGTTGTGGGCGCAGTAGTCTTAGCAGTGAGGCCCAGACCCACCTCTGCCTGGCCACTTCCACCAGCTTGTCTGGGGGTATACCGAGTCATTCCCAGGCCAGGCGAGAGACATAGTCCCTCCACCATGTCCTGGGCCTGCCCTGGGGCCTCCTCCGAGATGGATATGCGCAAAACAACCCCCCAAGGAGACGTCCGGGGAGCATCCTAACCAGACATCTGAACCACCTCAACTGGCTGATCGCGACGTGGAGGAACAGCGACTCTACTTTTAGCTCCTCCTGGATGACCAAGCTTCTCACCCTATCTCTTAGGCTGAGCCCAGCCACCCTGAGGAGGAAACTCATTTTGGCTGCTTGTTTTTGTGATCTTGCTGGCCCAATCTGTCTGTCAGTCTCCCACTCCATTTTTCCCTCACTCGTAAACAAGACCCTGAGATACTTGAACTTCTCCACTTTAACTACCTCAGCGACTCAGCGAGAGGCCATCTCCAAGTCCTCCAGCTATGTTTCTTCAACAGAATACACGCCGGTGGGATTAAGGAGATCCTTGAAGTATTCCTTCCACCATTTGACTATATCCCCAGTCAAGGTCAGCAGCTCCCCATTCCCACTGTAAACTTGTAAACTTCCTGAGTCAGCGGACGGTTTGCCAGAATTTCTTCGGGGCTGACCAAAAGTCTCTCTCCATGGCCTCTCTGAACTCCTCCCACATCCAGGTTTTTGCTTCCACAACTGCCAAAACCACATGTTGTTTGACCTGCCAGTAGTTGTCAGCTGCCTTAGGAATCCCCAAGTCAACCATGCCTTGTAGGACTCCTTCTTCAGGTTGACAGCACCCTTCACCCCCGATGTCCATCAGCGGGTTCGGGGATTGCCGCCGCGACCAGCAACCCTCCAACAACAGCTCGGAACAGCTGCCTCAGCTATGACAGCGTGGAACATGGCCCATTCAGATTCTATGTCCCCCACCACCCTGCGATGCAGTCGAAACTTTAGGTGGCGGTTGAAGACCATCCTGACAGAGTCATCAGCCAGATGTTCCCAGCAAACCCTCACTGTTTGTTTAGCTCTGCCAGGTTTCTCTCAGAATTTGTGTTCCTTTGGCCACCTAAAAATAAGAATGACAAATCAGTAACATGACATGAACAGTGACAGGGATCTGTCGTCTCACAGCAGAGAGTCAGCAAGGTTCTGTGTTGAGTTTTTTTTTGTCACTTCGAACTCTCATCTTATTCTCCAAACTAAAACTGTAACTGTTGTTTTCTTTCCCCTAAAACCATGACATACCTTCAAATCAGCCCCAACCCTAAAGATTAATGCTTCAATCCCAATTACAAACACACACAAGGATCACTAGAACTGATGATGACCCCCCTGTCTTTGATTTGCCAAACTGAATTGAATTGTTTTGTGTTTGCTGTAGGACCCCATTAAAAGAGACTGTTTGCAACAGCTTTCTTTAAAATCTGATCTGTGTATGTAATAGTCTCTATGTGTTTTTCACTGGAAAGATCTAATGTGACTTTGTTTTGGATTCCTTTTAAGTTCCCACCACCCTCTTATTGCTTCTTCATTGTTGCTATAATAAAGAGGATTTTGCAGGTTGTCTGGCAGAGACTTTTGTAATTACTGCACATTTAACCTGGTCCCCCTCTGTCTTTCTCTGTCTAGTGATTGAGGAGAAGGGGGTGAAGATGAAGCTGACAGTGACTGACACTCCAGGATTTGGAGACCAGATCAATAATGAGAACTGGTGAGTGGCAGGAGGCTAGAAACGAGGAAGAACAGATTGATGGAGGCAGAGAAGATTGTGCTTTTCAGAACTGGCCACAGTAGTTCTTCCAAATGTTTTCAGTTTTTGTAATTCAAACAGGAGAGCAAAGGTTAATGGGACATGTAGTCTCACTTAAAGGAACCCCAAATATTAATGACCTTTGTAGTTATACTGTACCAAGTAATCACAATTTGTCAGGACATGCAGATAAACAGAGTCAGTCAGGGTTTTTTTACATGTGAAAATAACTTTTTACCTCCTAGAAGGTCTACCCTAGGTATGGGGATCATTAGAAATTGATTGATAGTCATATTGATACTATTATGTTTAAGGGCTAAAATTTTGTGGACCCACAATGCAGAACACACGCAATGCTGAGGCACATGGTAAAAGAACTAACAGTCTTTATTGAAGGGTGGACAACAACTACGATTTTTTAGATGAATGTGAGCCTTCCAAACAATCTGGAAAGAATTGCAATGGAGAGGTGACCTGGGATCTGCTGAGGATGGTGTGACAGATTTGAGTTTGGAGAGGAGAAGATCTGGCAGTGAAGTGAATCCAGAGAAGCAGGTGGTCTAGGCAGAACACATGATGAGCTGGGCATAGCAAACTAGAAAGAAACTGGACCATAACTGGAGGCATAAATTAATAATAGATTCGACAGGTGGTAAAAGAGTGTATGTAGATGTTACCGGCCTGAAATTTAATACCACAAAAAGTGACGGTTTGGTTTTTTGGAGAGTGGATGAATGAACCCGTTCCTATATACTGCAGGCAAGAGCTGGAGTTGATGAGGTGATCAGGTACAGCTGCGCAGGTGAGTTGGTGGGAATTAACCAGATGGCTACGCCAAGCTCCAGACACATATACGCAAAACTTACAATTCTCGAGGAAAGGACTGAATTGATATCTGGTCTTGAGGTTCTGGAGGGAGTGGTGGTGGTACCGAGGCTGCTGGTGAGACCTGGTGAAATCAATTGGTTGTGTTGACCAAGCATGGCTCCATGACTGGAAAGAGCTTGATGAAGCTGAACAGCCTCAGGCGTCGTGTCTGCGGGGTCCGTGCTGCTTGGCCAGATCATTCTGTCACATCTAAGGACTAAAGTTTTTTGGACCCATAATGCACAGCACACACTGAGGCAGGTGGTAAAAGAAGTAACAGTCTTTTCTCAACAGTGGTGTTGCAAGTTGTAAGTGTCCATAGTTGAAGATGAACCTTTCAAACAATTCCAAAGGAATGGTAGTAGAGGGACAATCTGGGATCTGTGGAGGTTGGTGTGGCAAGGAGTGATTTGGGTCAGGAGAGCAGAGCAGTAGATCTAGCAGTGAAGTGAATCCAGAGAGACAGTTGATCCAGGCAGAACACACAATGAGCTGGACGTGGTGAAGAGACTGGACTGATCCTATGGCACAAGGAGTTATAAATTAGTTGCAGGGTCAAAAGGTAGGGATAAAAAGATAGCGCTTACCAGCATGAAGCATGATACCATGAAAGATGACTGTACAATCAGTGATGTGAAAAGATTGAGCAGTTAAGGGGTTTTAAGGGATGTGGCCACCTCCCTACAGTTGAAAATATTATCTATAAGCAAGACAAAATTAGTTATCAGTGGTTGTCAGGGCAGCTTACTCTAAGTTACAGCTTAAGATACATAGAATTTAGCAACTTATGTGATACTAGTTAGGGCTACCAAGCAACTGTACTCAGCTGTATAAGGACTGTAAATCCTGCTCAATAAACTTGGCAACAGCCCTGTGATTTTCAGCTGTTTTTTACATTATAGTTTCGTCAAGTATGAGTTTGACTTGGGAGTCTCCTTTCCTCTAATGTATCCACTGACGAAGCTGTGACTGCTGGTTGACTGATACTGTCTATGGGTAGCTGATAAATATTTCAGTACAGTCCAGTAAGGAACCTGTACCAATTTAGTACAGGTTCTCGATACCATCCCTAAAGAACCAACATAACCTTGTCCCACACATGCTATTGCAATTTCATATTGTCATAACGTTATAATAGGCAAAATTGAAAAAGGCATTATAGAATATTGCTCTTGAAAGACCTCTTAAAGTTTAGATTTTCCAGAAACTCATATAGACTGTCTGAAATCACTGACCCATAATGAGTACTTTATTTTGGAGGTTTTTTCCCTGTAGTCTGGTCTGAAGTAGTATAACATGTGTTCAGTATGATTGTTTTGTCGTACTGTGAACAACAATTTATTTGCATAAATGGAAACAGAATACATAAACTAAATGCATGGTCAGTCAGTAGATCAGTAGCATTAGTGAATGGATGTATGAAAGTATAGTGTTGTGTGGTGTAAAATATGGTGTATGGTGTAAAGAGCAGTACAAATAAACCACCTAAATAAAAGAGGGAGCACAAGCAATGGAGTGAGAAAAGAGAATGAATGGAACAGCTGATCCTAAATGCATTCGAGATAAGCTTGCCAGGTGCATTCAGGTGCACTAATACCAACTCCACCCACCAAGACCTACTCAAAACACGGACACCAGCCTGGGCAAGAGGCCATCACATCATGAATTATCACATAGATAGGCATAGATATCTAGATAATCTGTTCTACAGACAAAGTGAAGGAGCTGAATTGTTAAATTTCAACTAATAACCATGAACATTTGTGAACATCTGTCTATACGCTGTTGAGCATTTGTATTTATATAATGTTGGATTCAATTAAAAACCATAAGATCAAAGATCAAAGATCAATTGAATAGTTAGTTGTTTGTTGCATATTTCTATATAAATTACAGAACATTTGTATAGCAGAGCTTGAATGAGTAATTCAGTTCAGCTAAATTATTATTATAATATGTAGATAGGTTCAGCTGTCACATATCCTCTACTGATAATCTGCATTTAGATGCACTTTTTTCCCCCAACTTATGAAATGTGTTACTGATGCTGATACTTTTGGTCTTGTTAGGAATTTGCTTACAATAAGTAGAATATAGAATGATGCCACCTCATCGTTTTAACACCCAGTATGTAATTTCTGACTCTCAACCAAAACAAGGAAAACAAAAGACACAGCTTGATGACATAGTGGAGAAGGGATCATGAGAGTTGTTCTGTTTATTGTGAAACAACCACGTGACTCTGGCTGAAATGTTCACAGACAGGATGATATTTGAAAGTTTCATTCACGGTATGTTTTAGTGTTATTCACGTCCTCCCTCTGACTCTCTCCCCTAAGTTATAAGTGACAGGTGACAAAAAGGAAACACATCATTACCTTCAATAAAATTACAGATTTCTCTGGGTTTGAACATAAGACTAGACAATATTTAAGGCAAAAACACTATATATGTAAAAAAAATTACCTATATTTTCCAGTCACTCACAAACCTTTTTTCTATCCAGCTGGGAGCCCATAGTGAAGTACATTGACGAACAGTATGAGCAATACCTGAGAGAGGAGCTGTGTGTCAACCGTAAGAGGAGAATACCCGACAGCAGAGTCCATTGCTGCATCTACTTCCTCCCTGCCACTGGACATGGGTTTGTACTCATTTTTTCATTACTGCAGGCCTGTTAATTTCCTTTTGTAGAAGTTCCATATAAGAGCCAGACGTTTATATTTTGGGGGACATTTAAAGCTAGGGAATTAAATGTGTTAAAAGATGGGTTGTGTGTTTTAATGTGTTAAAAAGGAATTTTAAAAACGTCTGTTTCAGAGTTAGATCAATCTGGAAATGTCATTTCACATTAAATTGTCTAATGAAACAATTCAATATGGAGGGGCAAGAAAGTTTTTCCTCTACTGTTGCTTACCCATGTGCTTACCCATGTTTTGTTGTTGCATTATAAATAAATCAAATTGAATTGCAGGGCGGTACATGGTGCAGTGGTTCGCACTGTTGACTTACAGCAAGAGGGACAGCTAGGTTCAAATCCCAGTCTAGGCACTTCTGTACAGAGTTTGCATGTTCTCCCTGTGTGGGTTTTCACTGGGTACTCTGGCTTCCTCTCACAATCTCAAAAACATGCACATTAGGTTAATTGGCTACTCTGCATTGTGTCTAGGTGTGAGTGTGTGGTTGTTTCTCTTTGTGTGTCAGCGTTGTGATTGACTGGCGACCAGTCCAGGGTGTACCCTGCCTCTCACCCATAGTTAGCTTGGATAGGCTCCAGATGGATAAAGCGGTATAGAAAATGGATGGATGGATGAATTTCTTGCAGATAAAACAGATTGTCAACGGAATAGGCCTGCGCTACTGAAACTGTTCATGTAGAATCTAGCATCGCAAAAAAATACTGATTTAGTTTTGTTTTGGTTTTAGCTTTTCCCTATGATGGTGTTCACTCAGTGCACGTGGCTGGACAGCTGACCAAACTTACCAAAGACTAAATCACAGGCATGCACAGTGGCTGTGAAGAAACAACAGTGAGGGAAAGTGTTAGGAACTACTTTGTGTTCTCCTTTACCAGTCCTCCAAAATTGTCCATACCATGAAAAGAGCAAAACCAGTCAATGAATGTATCAAACTAACAAGTAACACCTAAACATATATCCACAGCCTTTTACAATGTTGTATTTCTGTGCCAGACCTCCACTGTTATCCAAACTGATCAGAGATAGGGCTTTGTTTCCAGGTTACGCCCCATCGATGTTGAATTCATGAAGAGGTTGGGGAAAATAGTGAGCGTTGTACCCGTCATTGCCAAAGCCGACACACTCACCATTGAGGAAAGACAAGAGTTCAAAGAGAGGGTGATGGAAAACACCTACACACTTGTTTTCTTTAGATCACTTTCTTTTCCTCTAGATAATGTTCAGATTGTGCAACATGAATAGTCTAATTTCTTATTTGAGTTCACTATATTTATCTTCACTATACTGCATGGTAGCATGTATCTGTTCGGTCCTCATACTGTGTACATATACAATACCAGTCAAAAGTTTGGAGATACCTTCTTATTCAAAGGTTTTTCTTTATTGTTTATTGTTTTCAACATTGCATTTTAATACTGAAGACACTGAAATTATGACAGAACAAATATGGAATTATGTAGTCAACAAAAATGTGTTAAATAACCCAGAATACGTTTTATATTTTTGATTCTTCAAAGTAGCCATCTTTTGCTTCAATGACAGCTATGTTGACATTCTTTCCATCAGCCTTGTGTAGTCACCTGGAATAGTTTCCAACAATCTTGTTCCCAGAGGTGTTGAGTACTTATTGACTGGTTTTCCTTCACTTTCCAGTCCAACTCATCCCAAACCATCTCAAATGAATTTAGATAGCCCTTACATAACCTGTGCGTTTGGGGTCATTATCCTGTTGGAAAACAAGTGATGCTCTAAGCGCAAACCAAATGGGATGGCATGTTGCTGCAACGTTGCTGCGCCATTTTGGTTAAGTATCACCAACATCGTTACCAGCAAAGTACCCCCACACCGTCACCCCTCCTCCTTCCAGTCGAAACCACGCATGCAGGAACCGTCCGTTCACCCTCTCTACATCTAACCAATACACGGTGGCTAGAACCAAAAATCTCTTTATGTGAGCTCTAATCTGAAGTGCTGTAAATTGACGGTTTCTGAGGCTGGTAACTCTAATAATCTTATCCTCTGCGGCAGAGGGAGCGCTTGGTCTTCCTTTCCTGGGATGGTCATCATGAGAGTCAGTTTCATCATAGCATTTGATTGTTTTGGCAACTGCATGTGGGGATACATTCAAAGTACTTGAGATATTTCGTAATGATTGGCCTTCATTTCTTAAAGTAATGATGGACTGTCTTTTCTCTTTACTTAACTGAGTGTTTCTTGTCATAACATGGAAATCCAAAATTTCCCCCCAGGGAGACAATAAAATATATATTTATCTATCTATATCTATTTGTACTGTAGTTGTAGTATTATTAATAGGACTCTTGACCCTGTACCCACCCTTCCTCTTCACAAGACAACTGATGATCTAAAGCACATTAAGAAGGCAAGAAATCGCACAAATTAACTCTTGACAAGGTGCACCTGTGAACTGAAAACCATTCCAGAAGACTACCTTGTGAATCTGATGGGAGAATTCCAAGAGTGTGCAAAGCTGTCATCAAAGCTAAATGTGGCTACTTTGGACAATATAAAACATATTCTGCATGGCTTAACACTTTTTTGTTTACAACATAATCCCGTACATGTTCTTTCATAGTTTGGATGTCTTCAGCATTAATGTACAATGTTGGTATGGTAGCGTAGCTTTCAATGTAAATCTGTTCATCTTAACCCTTTGACCCTTGTTTAACCTTTGACCCTGTAACAGATAAAGCAAGACTTAGAAGCCAATGGGATTTGTGTTTACCCCCACAAAGAGTATGATGACGATCCAGAAGAACGCATCTTGAACGACAGGATCAGGGTAACATCTCCACTCCTGTCATTTAGTCACAGCAACAGCAAACATTGTCTTCGACTACCCCAATTAACTGTGAGGCACTGTGTAAACACAAATCAGAATGCAATGATTTGCAAATCCTTTTTGACAGTATAGACTGACAGTGTGTCATTGACAGGAACTTGAAAGCAACACGATATGTACACAATGCACACAGCAAGAGGTGGGCATCAAGGACAATGTATAGATGGGTATTTTCTGATCTAGAACACTCGAAAAAGGAAAAATAATAATGAACATTTCTAAAATCAATTTTCCTGACTTAAGGTATTGCCCAAAGTCAGAATAGAAAACTTAAAACAAAAAAACTTTATCAAATCATAATCAAATACTGTAAAAGAGGAAATACTTATAATACACTTCATTGTGATTAAATTACAATCTCATATGATGTAATGGTTTGTTATGCAATGCAATATAATATAAGATAATCAAATTTAATGTACAAAGGTTATTTGCAATCATTTTTCATAGTGTGCAGATGCTGTGAATCTCATATGTTATAATGAACGAATGAACTTTGAAATGAGCCTGACTGACACATGCTCATATTGTTTGTCCAGGAAAACATTCCCTTTGCTGTTGTGGGAACAGATAAGGAGCACCAGGTGAACGGAAACAACGTGCTTGGCCGTAAAACAAAGTGGGGAATCATTGAAGGTGAGGCATCGGTTTAATATTAGTGTGGCCTTAAGTCATACTTGGTAATATAACTTACTTGTTTAAGTTCCCACTCTGTAAAAACTGTGCAAACAAAACAGATGACTTTTACACAGGAGGGTCCCTTTTATGACTCTGAAGTGCATATTATCATGTATTGGACTATTTCTTGAACTACCATTTCTAGAAAGGCAACACCATCACTTCTGACTGGAATCAGACATCCAGGTTCTCCATAGCCACAGGGATAAAAATGATCATTATGCTAGCAGCAGCTAGGATGATGTTTCCAAACCAAAAAAACAAGCATTTCTACCCGAGGCAATGCCTCTAACCACAGCTACAATATGCTGTGATGGTTTTTCTTCCAGTATGTGTGTGCAGTTACTACTACTACTACTACTACATCTACATTATGCAGACTGAGACTAATTTTAATAATAATTATCTGAAGAATCATAATGGGAATCTACCTTAGGTTTACACCTGGAATATATTTTAAAATATAATTTTAATTATGATGAGTTGAGTTTAGTCATCATCATACCACATGGGAAGTTTTGGTAAACAGCTGAACTTAAAACACCATTAGTTAAATTGTTGTTGAACAATTTACTGATTACTTTAATCTTTTTACCTCTATCTAAGGAGAAGTAAATTTCTTGCTGTTTCTGAAAGTCGAGTGAAAAATGAATCTCCTTTTCTTTACACAGTTGAAAATGTGGCGCATTGTGAGTTTGCCAACCTGAGAGACCTGCTCATTAGGTGAGTTTGATTGTGCTGTTACACTTGATTCATCATGAAAGAGGCCTTAAATTAGCAAATAAATCTCAGATTCAGGAGAACCAAAGCAGATCCTGTCCTTACTGTCAAACCAGGTTGACCAGCTGGGAGGTGGGGGGCAGTATGCTTTGTCAGAATATCTTGTCTGATGGTCAAATTGCTTTGGAAATCTCTTCCCCCCACACATGTCAAAGATCATGTCAGAGCAGGCTCTTTTTTTGAGATAAGTATTTTTGTCATTTTTCTACAACTGAATGCAAAGCAGATTCCTCAGATTTAAACAATACTGTGTCTGTCCCCACTGAAAGGCTTTTTATTCCTTTTTACCACTTGGAGTGTGTCCATTTGGATTAGGTAGAAAGACCTTTGAAATGAGCATGCTCTTGTTGGGGATGCACTGGAGGAGCATGTGGCCTGTATTCCCAGATAGAGAACTGTGTCATATTTTCTCAGGAATATTCCCTGCAGCCATGGGCTGGTTTACAATTTTCATTGACAGTCAAGGTGTGAAAAGAGTGCTGGATAGGGATGTTTTTGTGTGGATTATGTGGTTCTGCTCACCTATGCAGGAGATGTAGCTGGAGCTTTAGGCCTCTGTCCATGAATACACAACATGTATTTAAGCACAATGCTAAGGCAGGCCATCCAACATAGCATAAAAGCATAAAAACATGCATTGAAGCATAAAATTGTATTTCACATCCTGTTTAAGTGTGTACAGTACACATGAAATACGAACTGTTCTGTAACCTGTATAGACACCTAGCCATTGATTAAAACAGGAATATATCAAACGTGCAGACAACTGGAAACAACTCTCCCTCATCAAGGATTGATAAATAATGTAAATCTAAATCTTTTTTTGTCATGTCTGCACTGTTCACAAACTTGGACAGGCCTTGGTCAAGGCCTTATCACCCTTTCTGGCAAAACATCGACAAAGAAGTCTGTGTTTTAAAAAATTATATTGAATCAATGTTTGGTAACATCCCTTACTGCAAGGACTGTAGAGAGCTGCAGGCTTTCACAAATGTAAAGGTTGGTTATGTGAATTTGTCTGTTTGTGTTTTTGCAAAGGTCTCATCTCCAGGACCTGAAAGACGTGACGCATAATATCCACTATGAGACCTATCGAGTACAACGACTCAATGAGAGCAACATGAACTTCATTGAACTGGGTCTGTCCAAATGGCCACTGGAGAATGGAAGTGCGGACAAATGTGAATCAGAGAGTCACCTCTAAACTCTTATCAGCCTGCTTCTTCTGTACCCACTTAGGAATGCTGATGTTGCTTTGTCAATCCCAATGAAAGACAAGGCAAAACAAAGCTGTTTTGTTCCGCATAAAAATTAGATGGAGAAATTATTTTTTATTGTTTTTCCTTTTTTCCATTATGGGACAAAGTAGTGGATTCTTTTTAAATGAAAAAAAAAAATCTTCTTACATTAATAAACATATGTTAATAACATAAGAAGTGCATAACTATGGATAAAATATGATGCATAAAAATGTATAAAATATGGGTATATTTTTTAAATGTGAGCTCATATACTGTATATTGACACCACAATAGGGTGCAATGAAAGGAAGCATCAATGTTATTCTCCAAATAGCATCAAATGTCTTGGTATAAGCAATATGATACATACCCCAAAACTCTGTGGACAGTCCAGGCCTTATCACCCAACATTATTGTTGGACTTTTCTAAACCTCTTGTAGCTGAATAGTGGTAATGAAAGCTGTTACAGCAGCAGATTTACGCCCATGGTGTCAGCAGTGCACATTCATTCATCTCATATGTATGGAATGTTAGGGATGTACTCATACTTTTTACAGGTAATGGGCATTGCAGCGCATCATTTTTGTCTACAGGTCAGATGTGTATAAATGTGATCACAAGGATGTTGAACGTGAATGTTTTTGCTTGAGGAAAGGTTGTGAATTAACAAGTCGCTCATATGTGGATAATGCTTAGATTTGTTTCAGTTGCTTTTTATAAAAAATGGGTGCCTTTTATACTTAATTACCATCAGATATATCTGACTGTAGGAAATATAAATTAAATGATTAGATTAGATTTCACTCTGCTAAGTTTAAACATTTGCTAGCCTCGTTTTCCAGATCAGCATGTCCACATTTGCATTGATTGAAAACTGAAGATGCTATTTATGTGTGGAACGGTATTTGGCACGCACAAGTGCTACATTTTTCAAACTGTGCAGTCCACATTTAAGTGCCAAAACAACAGAAAAAAATGTTTAATTTGTCTAGCTCTTTTAAGAAGTAAAGTACACCCAAAAAATGAAATAAAACTCATTAGTATGTGATCTGAGCACATACTGTAATGCATTGGTGTATTTATTTTAAAACATTGCAGAGGGCTCCACCCAGTGGAGAAAACAGGAAGAAGGCATAGATACTTGTGTCAACAAGAATAACTACAAGGCCAAATATTTGTCACACAAGTTACACTGAACAGCCACAACATGAATACCTTCTTGTTAATATTTTGTAGGTCCCCTTTGTGTTGTTGTTGTTTTTGTAGGTGTTTTCCATATCATTCTTTCAGTTATGGGCCTTTCTTTTTTGTTCTCCTTTTTTTGGGAGTTCATTAGTAAGTATTAGGTAGTAAGTAATGCCACAGTAATACTAATAATAATGCTAAAAAGGAACTCAGGACCCTGGGTTTGAAGTTCCACCATCGACAACTCTACTTCTCATGGCTAAAACTTCACTACTGAGGTGATTTTTACTCCACACTGTTTTCTCACAGTGCAATGCAGTGCATTCTGGCTATCTTGTTCTTTTTTTACCTATTGAGCAAAAGGGTACACCATAGCCCATTTCCCCCCATTTCTCTGGTCATGTACCTCCAATTTCACAAGTATTTGCATCTTTCCACAGCATAGACAGCCCAGTTTTACATAGGACCATATTCCCAGCGATGAAATACTTCTTTTAAGTCACTGTACATCCGTATAATCAAGATTTTCAGTAGTATGCTATAATAACGCAAAGTGTATACACAAGATTAATTTCTCTAAAGACCCATTAGAAGTGTGTGTGTTGTCATCAGAGATCCTGCCTTCTGCCTGTATTTTCTTATTTTCTTATTACATTGTTGTATTTCTAAGCAACGTAGTTAATGCCTTTGTGCAGCTCTGAGTAGCTCCCAGCCAATAACTTAGTTTGCTCCTTAATGACATTTGAGTATCTGAGGACCACTTATTTACTCTCATCACACAATCACACACTCTGGGTGCTATTATTAATATTCTGTTTCTGTTGACTTAACCAGTATTAAATAGCTACTCCACACTCAATCTTGTTTTGCAGGAGAACCAATATTGCACTGACCTTACTTGGTTTTCAGGTTAATGTACGTTGCATTTCTGAGGTTGGTTAGGTTGGTGTATACAAGCTGTATGTAGCAATGGACTGTAAAGTGCTGTAGTGTACATCTTGTGGCCAGAGCAGACAGGAACCACTAGCTGGCAGCACAAGCAGGATTTTCAGACTGGTTGTAGTTCTGTTTAAATAACAAAATGATAAATGGTCAAAGTGGTTGGTTAAATGTTTAAGATAGGGCCAAATGGATTAAAAGGTGCATTTTCAGATTTATCAGCGTTAGTGTGAGTGCAGTTACTGGTGGCATTTTCCAGTTATTGTTGCAACACGCTAGCTCTACCAACAGCATTTGCAACAACGTTGTCAATATAAAAACCTTCTTAATTGAGAAAATTTGTTTTGAAGTGAAGCCAGATGTAAGAGTGTTTTTCAGTTTTATGTGGCCATCCTTATGTAGCATCATTCCACCAATCTGACTAATTAGACATTTTCACTTCTCATAGTAGGAAAAGCACAATTGTTACTAATTTCATTGATGATGTTGAAATGTTAAGATGGCAAAGTATGTTCAACCGTCTTTCCATGCATAAATGAAGATTAAACTATATTTGTAGAGAAGTTCAATATGACTACAGTTCTTTCCATAAGTACACATAATCTTGAGTGAGAGTAAGTTCCATGTTAATACGCTGGCATGAGTAATGAGTAATAATGAGTATAATCAATCTTGTGTTGGTCTCACCTGATTATGTCACTGCATTTTTACTGTGTAGCGAAAGAACAGTAAATAAATCCTCCGTATTATCAAAGCAATGGCTCATTTATCTGGTATTCAAAATGTCCCTTTGAAGCAACCTATCCTCCACAGACCCTTCACAATCACATTTCACTTTGATTCTGAAGTGCAGTATGTCAGACATTCAGTTGTCCGCTTACCTCCCAGCCTTGCTCCTGAAGCTACATGTCAACCTCACAATGCACATTATCACTGACGATTTACAATTAAATATTTGTCACCTTCTCATTCCAGTGTAAAGTCATGGTATCGTTTTAGACTCTGTGATCTTTCCTACACTACCAGTACGCCTAACTATGATGGGTCCCCTCACAAACAGGGACCACAAAAGAAACCTGGTTCACTGTGTGTAATCTGTGTATTCATAATAAAGTTGTTCTTTACATGTAAAGTGTTTCTGGAGTTTAACCTCATCGAAGGTTTGAAATTTTGATTAATTGCAAATTTGTTGGAGAATTTTCACCATTAAATTCAACAATGTCACTATGAATGCATCCATATTATTACATAATCCCATGGCCTTGACTTGTAGAGAGGTACTGTGTCAAAATCTAGTATCAAGATTTTTATTTTTTGATTTTATATTTTTTATTTCTAATTCTGTTATGACTGTAGGCTATAGCAAGGCAAGACAGTTTAACAATCAAACTTCAATATGGTGTTGACAGTTATATGCTCTACAACATTTTAAAAGGCTTTCAAACACATAATCTGCAGCAATTTTTAGCATAAATATGGCAAAAATTGTCTTATATGTAAAAACTTGCTTAAATTTTTTATTACATGGTCATTAGTGTGAACCGAAAATACAGAACAGCTACTGCTACTAACACAAACATGTTCTGCTTGTTGAAATCATGCTGGAGGGTTGTGTTAATTCTATGGACAGTGAATCAGAAAAAATTAGATTATGTGATAATTGTTCTTCTAATATAACTTTCTATGGCCTGCATACTTGCTTTATTTCAGGTTATGAACTTTTGCTAGGCTTCAGGCAGGAAGTTGATCACAGGAAACGTGACAGGTTGTGACTGAAATAAGAAAAGAATGAGATAGTCAGTTTGCTTCTTTGTCAGTCTGGATCTAGAAGTCCCACAGGTATCAGCTTGGTTCTAACCTTGGGACTTCCAGCCCATACTTAGGACAGATGTTTCTGTATAGTATGCCAACCACTTGGTTATGCCATTACATGTATACTGATCTTGCCTGCATCTTACACCCTGCTGTTATGTGCTGAATTGCCTCAGGGGTGATCTTTGCCCAGCCTGCATCTGGAGTCCTGTGCAGGCTGCTGCGGTAAGCGTCCTACGTCATTTCCTGTTGTTGTTTTGTGATAGTGGTGTTACAATCAGCTCCGTCTGCTCTTTAATTTAGTATCACTTAAGTTGTTCTACTATTCACTACAGCTAGTAATTTCACATTGTTACTTTGGACTTTGAAGACAAGTCAAGCGAGCATGAACTGATGAAGCCTCTTGGATGAGAGGTGAAACATCTTCAAAGACAAAGTCCAGTTGCATTCGATTGAACTTCCTTGAGATAACATGCATTAGCAATGTTCATTAGCAATGGCTTCTCTGTCTCCCTCTCGCTCTCCTGCTCTCTCCTGCTTGGTGTGTCACATGTTCAGCTATTCCTCTGCCTCCTTTAGTGAAAATGGTAAATGTAATAAATGTAGTTTACTTGTAGCGCTGGAGGCGAAGCTTTGTGAATTGAAAACGCAAATACGCACCAAGGAAACAAGTCTTTAGCTGTAGTTAGCCAGCCGCCATTAGCCGGTGCAGACCGTTCTAGTGTAGCTCCTAGCCTGTCCCTGGTAGTTCCCGAGCAGCCGGGAAACCAGGAAGACTGGGTGACTGTACGGAGGAAGCATAGTCCTAAGCACAAGTCCACAGTTCACCCTCAACCTGTTCACATTTCCACATCTCCCCACTCAGCGACAAACCCGCTGAGAAACCAGCTCTGGTAATTGGCAGCTCTGTAGTCAGAAACGTGAAGTTAGCGACACCAGCGACCACAGTCAAATGCATTCCTGGGGCCATGACGGGCGACGCTGAATCATATCTAAAATTGTTGGCTAAGGATAAGCTTAAATTCAGTAAAACAGTAATACATGTCGGCGGTAATGACACTCAACTGCGCCGGAGGTCACTAAAATTAAGTTAAATCAGTGTGTACATTTGCGAAAACTATGTCAGACTCTGTAGTTTTCTCTGGACCCCTACCCAATCTGACCAGTGATGACATGTTTAGTCGCATGTCATCATTCAATCGCTGGCTGTCGAGGTGGTGTCCAGCAAACTGTGGGCTTTGTAGATACATTTTGGTGAAGACCTGATCTCACTCTCTCATTTGACTAATTCCACAGTACAAGCCGCTCCACCTGCAGCATCCTGAACCTCTACCGTTCAACTAACAATGCACTCAATTCAGACAGTCTGGTGCTGCAAACCCCACCACCATTTTCTGGAGAGCTCGACCGCTGCTACAGATTTTTGTTAGAGTGTTCCATAGCGTTCAAGCAGACACCACTCACCTTTCAGACCAATCCAAAGTCAATTACATTTTGGGCTTGTTAAGAGGCAGAGCTTTGGATTGGGCAGAGGAAGTTTTTTCAAGTGAACCTGACTTATCCTCTCGTTACGAGAATTTTTATAACACCCTTAAGTCTGGTTTTGATCACCCTGACTATTTGGAAGCTGCTTCTAATCAGCTTTTGCCTCGAAAGCGAGGGTCCCGGAGTATAGGATATGTTATGCCTGGTGTTTTTTGTTATGCTTTGTCTTTTGATTTCAGTCCATGTGCCATGTTTGTCTTGTCATGTGTTTCCATGTATTATGTTCAAGGTTTTTGTCATGTCCTGTTTTATTTTGAAAAAGCGTCACTTCCCCTCTGTGTCCTGTTTTTAGGGAGCTTTGCTTTTGGTTTTCCTGATTGCTTTCTCCCTCCTAATGTGTGTCACCTGTGTCTTGTTGTCATGTCTATTTAGTCCTGGTCTTCCCAGCCACCTTGGTCTGAGCGTTAGCATTACTTTTTCTTGTCTTGCCAGGTTATCTTTGCCATGCCTTGTCTTGTCTAGCCATGCCATGTTTTTGCCAGGGGTTTTTTGCCACAGTTTTCTGTTGTTCCCATGCAACAGTGTGAGTTTTTTTGAGTTAGCTTATTAAATAAAGACTATTGCTTGGACCTCCACCTCGCCTGCCTGCCCATTTCTGACTGTGCATCGGGGTTCAGCTTTTTTTGCGCCAGCAACGCCTCTCAATTCTTGACAAGGATAGAACAGATGAACCAAATATTTAAATGAACTTGTTTCTTTGACTATTCATTTAGACAACTGATTAGATATTGTGCTCGGAGACGGGAGCGGTCACCCTCCTCCAGTCACCTAGCCCCGACCTTTGTCTCCCCGCTGCCATTCCCCAGCTTCCTGGTGTTACCTGCTGTTCGGAACCTGACCCTGCTCCACTTACCACCTTGTCACAAGAAGAGCCCATGCAACTAGGAAGAACAAAAAATGTGAGTGCTGTTGGGTGGTTTGAGTGTCTGTACTGTGGTCTCAAAGGACATTTCTTAGCCTCGACAGCCATCTTCTGACCAACGAAACTCATTGCACTGCCCCTCTAGATTAGACTATCTCCGGTAACCATAGGGAATCTATTTCTTTTAAAGTCATCCCAGCTCCTAGGATACAATTGATCTTAAGGTGTCATTTAGTAAGAGTAAAGCCCACAGTGTACCACAACATAGACCCTATGACTGTAGCATTGATTGATGATTTCATTCATTTCAGTTTCATTCCTCATCAGTTAGCTTTCCGAGCTACATTATCTCAGGTGGGAAAGTTCAAATTGATCCTACCAAGACGCAAGCTGCAGCCAATTGGCCTAGATCCCAGACCAGAAACAAGCTGCACCGTTTTCTTTTGTTTGCTAATCTCTACCGAAGGTTCGGTCAAGCATTGTTAATATAACTTGACCAACTCAGTTTCATGTAAGTAATTGCAGTTCTTCAGTAAAGAATTTTTCTTAATGGTCTTGAGTGTCCTGCTTTTTGGGGTCCATTTCGTTTGAACCTAAACCTTGAACCTTTGAACCTTAATAGGAATATTCTTCTCAACTACTGACTGACTCAGAATTATCTCATCTTTTCATCATCTGCGCTCTGGTAAGAAAAAGGTCAAAATTCGGCCACATGCCCCAGTAGCTACAGCAGTACAGAGCTAACTAGTTTAGTGATTATGGAGCAGATTGTAACAGAGGTTAAATCTGTGGCTTCTTGTGCTAACTATATGGATGAATCATTTGGTGCTCATCTGGACTACTGATGAGGGAAAGAGAGGCAGATTTCACCCACAGTGAGTCCCGTTATATCATGCTCAGCAGTTTTTTTCTTGTTAATAAGGCATGTCTGTTTGAATACTGCTAAATTCAGTATACTTATTATGATATATAAGATAAGATTAAATAATTCTTTACTGATCCAAAGAGGGGATTCTCAAGTAAAACGAAATATACAATTTTTATATATGTATATGTATCAGGGTCTATCTATTCCTGTCATTTGGGAACAGGATGTTGTGGGTAAGTGCTACAGAAAAGGTTTTCTCCCCCCCTTTCACTTGTATATCTTACCCCTTTTCTTGATGTGCCAACCTCATGGGGCCTTGGCTCTCCAAATTCCTGGGTCTTTTTATTATTTACTTTATCTCCTTCTCTATTTGATTAATCCAAAGCATTGATATCTAAATTTTACAATTCATATGCCTGGTTCACTTAAACCTACTACCAGGACTGTCCAGGGGGTTGGCCATGTGATTAAAAGGAAAAACGGTGTCACGAATCCCTTTGGTTAAATCATAATCCACTAATTTATCCAATCTACAATCATCCAAAATCCTTAGCAATTTGTGTGTGGATTCTGGATTGCTAGATATATGGCAGCAGCTAAATTCCAAAGTGAGGAAATATACTTTTTATTCACTCCATCACAACTTATACTCACAACATGACTCTCATGACTCTGTTCTTTCAGATCATGCATCAGTACACTTACAGATTGACTGCGCTTTAACATTTCTAGGACTCCAGCTTGGAGTTTCAGCACATTGTTCCTAAATAACAACCTCTTTTGAACTTTTGTGCAAAACAATCTGTCGCTCTTTTGGGTTGATAATAAAAACTCTGCAGTCCCCCCTGCTGTGATTTGGGATGCAGCTAAGGCTACCATATGTGGGCATCTCATTTCCTATACTTCATATCAGAAAAAAGTCTTGGAGAACAATAGGAAATTTCTTTAAAAAGAGGTTTCCCGGGTAGCGTATATACACAAACAGAAGTTGCTGCTTATTACCAAACAGAAGTACCAAGAATATGGTAATACGTTTGGTTGCCTTCTCACCCACCATTTAATGACCTTTCAATTATTAAGATTAAAAACACCCTACAGTGAAGTTTCTTCTGATCCTTTAATTATCAATGATACATTAAGATACATACATTACTGGCATTGCTCCCTACCGCAACATGGAAGAGGACTGTTCCTTTCCAAATGCAGATTGCATACCTGAGGTAGTCTGAACTGCCTAATGAGAAACGCGCAGGTCCAGATGGGTTCACATTTTATGAGAAATTTTGGCCAGAGGTTCATCCAATTCTTATGCTTGCAATTAATAATATCTTGAAAGGTGATAATTTATGGAGCCAAATCGGGGCCAAAAGTTTCATTAATCTAGAAAACAAGATTTGAGTTGACAGTTTAAAATTAGATTTTGAGCTTTATAAAAATACAACATTGTACTCAAAGTAAAAATAAGTGTAGGAAAAGCTTTTTCCAGTTTAAATATAATATTTATTCAGGTCAGAAATTCTTCAGAATAAATTATCTGTTCTCTCCTTTCACTTTCATATATATTTCAATATTTGAGGTCTTGTTTTTTTCAGTTGCATGCAGTTGATTTTGTGTTTTCAGATTCACATCTCATGTTAAGTTTTTTCAAAAGGGGGACCCCAAAAATAGGGCATACAGAAACCAGGAATGAGATTAAACACAAAGCTCTACTAAAAGTTAAAGAGGTCTTCACACAGAAGATAAGAATTCACTCTAACTAACAAGGCATTCTGACTAAGTTGATTCAGGGGGATGGCGGGTGAGTGCAAGTGGTCTCGGTTTACTTTAGCAGGAATCCTCAGCTGCTGAGCCAGGATACGTTCACATACAAGCAGGCAGAGAGAAACACAGGGGCATAGCATGGGCAGGTGAACCTAAGCAGAGCTACAAAAAAAAAAAAAACAACAACAAAAAAAACACAGAACAAAATTAGTCCAAAGCCTATTTTCTCTGGGAAATCTTACAACACAAAGAGAGGCTGATCTCAATACTACTAAGGCAGCAGGACAATCTGGCGAAGGTGGAGAGGAGAAACAGGTCTTTAAAAAGGCAGCTGATTGAAGGTGGTTGATTGGAGAATTCGAACCCGGTGCATGGACAGGCAGGTGAGGGAGAACAAGAATGCCCAGCTCAGCTCCTGGTTGGATCCCTGACAGAGACTCAACACACCCACTCACGCAATCAGAAAGAGAAAGAGAAATGGAAAAACACCAGAACACAGACAAGCCAAAACCCCAAAATCTCATCTATTTTTTTTTTTTTTTTTTTTTAGACAGTTTCAAATCTTATTTTGGTATCGGATCTTTTTTTCACGTTCAGGTTTTAGGTTTCAAATTTTTGGCCCTGATGTGGCATGGGGGGGAGCAGTATCAGCTGAGAGGGGTGTGGAATCATGACTGACAGCATAACAAGGAAGGATGTGGACTTCCTCAATCACACTGCCTTCAGGAAATGCAGGTACTGTTAGAAGTAAGACTCCACATTTTCCATACACCATATTCATATTAATGGCAGTGGAATAAACTGACACCATTGATAAGGTTCGGTTTAGCAAGCCATTTTAAACCAACCTTAGCACCAATCGTAGTATAAATAAGTATAAATTATGCCAGACTGTGCAGTTCAACAGCCACACTGAAGTGTTTGACATTTCCCACTTCCATATGCAACTGTGAACGCAGCAAAGTATTAACTAGCAATGGCGCCTGGCAGGACAAGCTAACAATTCTAAATGTCGACATGTACAAAATATTGGCTTTTTTTGGAATAGATACTTTATCCCAAATGTTATAATGATGGGTAATTTTTATAACATGGCATGGCTCGCTTATTCTTCATGCCAGGAATTGTTTTCTGTCGGGGAGATGATGCTGTTGCAGAGGGCTGAACCCTAATGCAGAGTCAAACGGAGAGGCAGGCAGGTAGCAGTCCAAAATTATAGTCTTTTTAATATTAACAAAACTCCAAAAAAAGAAGCACATACTTACTGTGGCAACAGGATCTAGAAAATCTATGACAAAAAAAACCCAATTCCTGGCATGAAGCAAAAGCAAGCAACAACCTGACACAAGACAAAGGGAGACAAGGACTATTTATACAAGAGGAAGGGGAGCACAGGTGAGACCAATCAGGGCCGGAGAGACAATCACAGTGGAGGGGAAAAAAAAATCACACAAAGGGAGGAAGTCAAGTGCCTGAAACGAAAGGGAAAAGGTGAGTACAAAATAAAACAGGAAGTGAATGACAAGACTAGACATGAGTGATTTAACTTGACGTGAAAAGTGCACAATTAACACACTTTATGTGACATGATAGTAAAGACAAGAAAAACATGACGTGGACTAAAACCCAAAAGACAAGACATGACTAAAACCCACATGGCGTGACAAATTAGTAATTAAACCATTAAACCATCTTGACCAGCCTCAACATTAAAGTGTTGAATAAGTTAAAGGACCAATAATTATAATCCATTAATACGTGAAATATTATATATTATATGAAATGTGGCATTTTGCATGATGAGTACTCATCATGGGATCTAAGTAAAGGGCTTCTTTCTCTGGCAGTCCACTGCCACATTTACCTGGTTGGTGACCTTTGTCCTGTTTCCAGTTGATGATGTAAGAGATTTTGGTCTTTTTTTCTGTGTTCCTTCAGTTTCTTGTCCAGAGACCTTGTTCTTTCTCTGATATAGTGTGACGAAAACAACAACTCCAAATTTCTTGGCAATGAATGATAGATAGATAAATAGATAGATACTTTATTGAACCCGAGGGAAATTCAAGAATGTAAAAGGAAACGATGTCAGTGAAGATGTTCTTCAGTTCTGTGGAATTCTCCTTTGACATCATTCTTTTCTAGTGATAGCGTTCAGTGTCACACACTATTCAAGTTTTCCTCTTAGGATGTTACCGTCTTTAGGGTGTACCAGAGATGGGGATATTTTAAAGTGTTGTTGTGATTGTGATTCTGCAAGTCGCTTTGGATAAAAGCATCTGCCAAATGAAGTGTAATGTAATGTAATGTAAAGATTTATGGTAAGTGCTGATTCCTTGTGACTTGAAGACTCTGGCTAGGTGTTCTGACAGCTATACCAGTCAAGCCATACAAAGGAGTGCAACTAGAGAGTTTCTCATACTCCTTGTTGAATTAATAGTGGTTGATCTGGTCTTAAATTAGGATTTTCATCGTCCAGTCCTTGTGCCTTTTGGCCTTGAGTACTTCTTGTAGCTACTGCACCCCAGCCTTCATATGAACATGAACACATATTTCAGAACACAGCTAACATCCTCTTCCTGTTCACTGTGAACAAGTCTTGTTCCATACCTAGTTCATGTGATGAAAACTGTGCAAACCAATAAGGTTGAGAGCTTCAGAAAAGATTTGCCCAGTAAGTGGATACCAATCATAACATGACCTAGGTATGGACCTAGGTATGGACCTAGGTATGGACCTAGGTATGGACCTAGGACCTAGAAGAATGTCTGGATCAAAAGATAGATATTGTCCATAGATATGTAACTGTGTTATATAATCCAACTTGCAAAACTCATAATAACAACTAATAACGCCTATTGACAAATGCGTCTTTGAACAGCACAGCTTTCCTCACAATAAATTGATTTATATTTGCTACCAGAACTGAATTTTTTTTATTATTATTATTTAATTTACTTTATTAATCCCAAGCTGGGAAATTACTTCTCTGCATTTAACCCATCACTGATTGAACTTACACATGCAACAAAACACACAGGAGCAGTGGGCTGCATCAAGCACCCAGGGAGCAAATTGGGGGTTAGGTGCCTTGCTCAAGGGCACATCAGCTGGCTAATGGAGGGGCGGGGACATTGTCACTTCACCACACTCAAATTTTTTCCTGCCTATCCAGTGGGGGAATCGAACCGACGGCCTTCCGATCACAAGCCGATTCTCCAACTTCTAGGCCACAGCTAGTTTTGAGAAATGGTAGCAACATCTAGCATCCAGCATCTAGCATTTGTTGTAAAAAGACATGCAGGTGTGATAAAGTTATTGAATCAGTGTTATTCATCAAATCGTTTAGAACATCTGTGGGTACCAAAGCACAAAAGCCGCTGGTCATAGCCTCTAGTTCAGATCAGTACAGGCACAGGTTGGCGAAACAAACTGAAACTGAAAGAGCAGACAAATTCTGCCAAATGTGACTTTATGAGTAACTTATCAGTGTTTATTTACTGTTCGCTCAAAGTTGTGCTGTGTAAGGGCTGTAACAAAATAGTGACACATGATTAAAGACTGTGAAGAGTAAAAGAAGTGACAGGAATTGTTCACCTTAGGGAATGTACCTTAGGAAGGTTTGTTGTTAGTTATTTGTAGTTGAGATATGCATGACTGTGCATGTCAGAGTTCATGATATGTTAACTTACATTAGAATCCTTAGAATCCTTTAGATGCTTATTACAAGCAAAAATCAAGAAATGGCAGAAAACATATGTGTGTTTATCAGTAGTCAAAGTCAGGATTTGAGAGTGCAGAAAAAGATCTGTTTGTGCAGAAAACATTTTCAAATGTTTTTATGGTGATAGGCTCTGGGACCAGTTATCAACTTTTATCATTTCATTATTCACAACTGGGCAGTACTGATATTTAAACTGAAAATAAAAATTGTTGCATGCTGATCTGACACCAAATTTATCAGAGGATAAAGTAAAGAAAAAAAAAACGGTTTCCTTCTTTATTTGTCAGTTACTAAAACAAAGCAATAATTTAAATGAATAATTGTAATCATCATCGTATATATTATTTATATGTTGTTAAACTGCCTTGCAAGTTTTGACCTTCATTGAATGGGTAGTATTTAGTCTTACCCCAACCAAAGCCGGTGACTGCACTGCTAGTGCTAAAGCTAGCTTGGTGGATCATCAGATTGTGATAAAATTGCCTGTAATAGTCTTCCAGAGAATTATCATCTTCTGCATAATCAAATCAGGGATCTTGCCCTTTTTTTTTTGCCCATGTCATTTTAGGTGACAGTGTAGCTTAAACATTGCCTAGCCATGACAGAGGTCAATCTCAGACATCAAACTTCTTTTATGTATATCATACTCTGTATTTCCACATTCAAGACAATGACAGTAAATATAACTTGTCACCATTGTTTATCCCGCTGTTCTTAAATCAAAGACCCAACAGCAATACAAAGTTGACATACATTTGCACAGAGGGAAATACACTCTTGCGCACTATGAAGATTTAAAAACTTTAAGTCAATCCAAATGATGTTAATGGTCACTGGTGTCTAAAAGAGTGTATGTTAAACATGTAACAGGTAGATTATTTTACTTAGGTGTCTCAAATGTCAAAAAAGAAAGAGAGAGAGAGAGAGAGATCAATGCATAAGGTAATTCAGGCCCAAATTTGAAGCAATTTCCATTAAACACAATCCTTTGAAAAACATTTCTTCAATAAATAAATCACAAAATAAAACACAAATAAATTAAATAAATAAATAAATATAACTATGTACAAAGAAGAGATTCAGAACAACCTCTAAAATGAGCTTTCTTGAAACAAAAATACAGACCAACTAAAAACATGCATGGTCTGCTATGTCCACACAGTACACACCCTGTCCCTTTCACAGTAGTCAGTAATCAGCTAGAGGCAACAGCCATATTTTATGCACTGCTGCAAATGCATTTGGCACAATCCATTACTGGCTGACACTGATCCGATCCCTTCAACTGGTAGTCAGAACTTCTGAGCACACACAAGAGGCCAAAAGCAGCATAGTGTCCGACTGTTGGGCTCATTCGTTTCCTTTTAATGTCAGTTGATTGCAGTCAGAACCACAACTATTAGCTTTAAAATTATTTGTTTTTCTTTGACACATCAACAACTTATTTCCGTTTTAGATAAACACTTTAGCTTATGGGAGACTTTATCAATGTTCCTCTTTACCCATAGTTAGACATAGTTTCAGATGCCTTCATGAATCAGATTAGAAGTAAAAATGCATGTTGAATGCAAAGCTTAGCCTCGGTTATCTTATGGACACAGTGCCATATTCACCCCTTTAGATGTTTTTCCCCTTTTTATTGCTTTTATAAATTGAATAACTATCAATATAATTGATATAATTTTTGACACAAATGTACCAAAGAACTTTCATGTAAAGTTCTATTTTATTAAGTAATGTCAATTAATTAAAAATATAGAATGTAAAATAAGTGATTGTATAAATACTCATCCCCTTTAAAGTGAATGACCTAATTCAAAAGAGGTGAATGTGTCTCAAGTGATTGTAATATAAAGACACCTGTGTTTGAAGACTCCAGTCACTGGTTAATCAGTATTCCTGGCTACAAATAGCTTGTCTACAACAAAAGAACCCTCCAAGAAACTCTGAGAAAAGGTCATTGAAATGTATAAGTCAGGGGATGGATACAAAAAAATTTCCAAGTCAGCAAGATATAGGGAAATCCTGGAGGACAACCTGAATCTGTCTGCAAGGGAACAAGAACTTGAGAGAGGATTTATTTTCCAGCAGGACATTGACCCAAAGCACACAGTGAAAGACAACAAGGTGAATGTTCTGGAGTGGCAGAGTCAAAGCCCTGACCTCAATCCAATTGAGAATTTGTGACTGGGGGTGAAAGGGGCTATTCATGCCCGATACCCGTGCAACTCTGAGCTTGAGCAGTTCTGCATAGAAGAATGGAGTAAATTGTAAAGTCCAGATGGGCAAGACTGACTGAGACAATCCACAAAGACACAGTGCTGTAATTGTGGCCAAAGGTGCATCTACTAAATGCTGACTTGAAAGGAATTAATGTTTATGCAGTTACTTATTTTACATTATATATTTTTGATTAACTGATATCAACTTGTAGAAATCTGTTGACTTTGACATTTAAAAGGCTTTTTTTGTTTTTTGTTTTTATCAAAAAGATCCAAATTATATTATGATTTAGGACTACAATTACCTTGATTCCATGATTCCATTTATAAAAACAATAATAGGGGAAAACATCTGGGGGAGATCATTTTAATAGGCACTGTGCATATAGGAATCTAAGGTGTAATACAAAAACAGGTTAAGTCAAATTAGTTTCTGCAGTGTTGGTTTGCTTGCCGTTCCTTATGATTTGACATAGCATATTTGTGGTTACAATGTATTGCTCATAGTGTTATCAATAGATCCAATGGCCAGGGCTGCAGAAACAAGACCCAAGTTGAAATAAACCTGAATTATCCTTTAACTGAGTTGAACCTCTCAGGCACAAGTTCTTCCTTGATTGTGTGCACCTCAGTACAGACTCCATCTATGGAAATGCTCATTTAGTTTAAGGTTAGAGGTCATATACACTACATTGCCAAAAGTATTCACTCACCCACCCAAATTATACAGGCCAATATATTCAGGTGATTCAATCATTTCCATGGCCACAGGTGTATAAAATCAAGCACCTAGGCACGTACACTGCTTCTACAAACATTTGTGAAAGAATGGGCCGCTCTCGGGACCTCAGTGAATTCCAATCTTGTGATAGGATGCCACCTGTACAACAACCTGTACAAGTCCAGTGGTGAAATTTCCTTGCCACTAAATATTCCACAGTCAACTGTCAGTGGTATTATAACGAAGTGGTAGGCCATGTAAAATGACAGAGTGGGGTCAGTGGATGCTGAGGCGCATAGCGCACAGACGTCGCCAACTTTCTGCAGAGTCAATCACTACAGACCTCCAAACTTTATGTGGCCCTCAGATTAGCTCAAGAACATTGTGTAGAGAGCTCCATGGAATGGGTTTCCATGGCTGAGCAGCTGAATCCAAGCCATACACCAAGTGCAATGCAAAGTGTCAGATGCAGTGGTGTAAAGCACGCCACCACTGGACTCTAGAGCAGTGGAGACACGTTCTCTGGAGTGACGAATTACGTTTCTCCATCTGGCAATCTGATGGGTGAGTCTGGGTTTGGTGGTTGCCAGGAGAACAGTACTTGTCTAACTGCATTGTGCCAGGTGTGAAGTTTGGTGGAGGGGGGATTATGGTGTGGGGTTGTTTTTCAGGAGCTGGACTTGACCCCTTAGTTCCAGTGAAAGGAACTCTGAATGCTTCAGCATACCAAGGGATTTTGGACAATTCCATGCTCTCAACTTTGTGGGAACAGTTTGGGGATGGACCCTTCCTGTTCCAACATGACTGCACACCTGTGCACGAAGCAACTTCCATAAAGACATGGATGAATGAGTTTGATGTGGAAGAACTTGACTGGTCCACACAGAGTCCTGACACCTTTGGGATGAATCAGAGCAAAGACTGTGAGCCAGGCCTTCACGTCCACCATAAATGCCTGACCTCACAAATGTGCTTCTGGAAGAATGATCAAAAATTCCCATAAACACAGTCCTAAACCTTGTGGAAAGCCTTCCCAGAAGAGTTGAATCTGTTATAGCTGCAAAGGGTGGGCCAACATCATATTAAACCCTATGGATTAAGAATGGGATGTCACTTAAGTTCATATGCGTCTAAAGGCAGATGAGCGAATACTTTTGGTTATATAGTGTATGTTGCCTGCCACTTTAGCTTATTTTATGTTTTGGCTCATGTTTTATGTACTTCCAAACTCTGGTTTGTCTTTAAATGCCAATTTATGCTTTTAAGTATACAGACATACTTGTCAGCTTCCAGTGATATCATTAATAGGTGAGTAGAAATTGTAAAAAGTCAGTTGATTGATTGCAGGGCTGAGGACTAAGAAGAGCTGTTACATGACGTCATATCAATCATTTGAGAAGTTAAACATGATTTTAAACATAAGTATAAAAGTCCATTAATATGGTTTCTGACTCTGGATTAGTGGGAATATTTGTCAAATTTCCACAATCTAACTTATTTTTGAACTGCCATTTCTGACCCTGACCTTTAGTGGACACTTCAAAAACTGTTTAATATTAAGTACTGAAATCCATTTTCCCTTTTCTAGTGGCATTTAAAAGATGGAAAAAAGAAGGAGGAAAGTTTAATTCCAAAACCAAATATTCCCCCAGATAGAAAAAAAAGCACCTCACGAGCAAAAACATTGTTTGCAAAGCTCCCTCTTATTTACGAGTTAAATCCAGAAATATCAAGTCACCAGTGTCAGTTTCCCTCACTTTCTATTCACGATTCTTCCTTATTTGAGAAAAACACTTTTTATCCTCAGCAGAAACTTAAGTCAAATGCTTTCTGCACACTCAACTTTCCAGATAAGATTTGCTTTGTCCATGTTGCACTGCCTCAATGACTCATTTCCCTTTTAAAAACACAACATTCAGTTTATAACATCTTATCCTTCACACCTGTAAATTTAATAATCAAAAATGACAAAGAGATGGGGAAAATGTAAAACTAATGAACTCCAACCCTGTGAACTGTTTTTTTAAGACACAGAAATGGAAAAAGGTGGTGGTATCCCAAAAAGATGGGGACCTGTGAGTCTATGACACACACTTCACACATGGAGGAGTGAAGAAAAAGAGCAAGAGAGAAGATTCATCCCTGTCGTTCACTTTCTGAATTATATCTTTAGAACTCTCTGATTCCCATGTCTCCAGCTGGCATAAAAGAATAACTGCAGATGGTTGGTACACAGAGTGATGAAGATAGAAATGTCAGTACTCATGGTCTTGAGAACTTATATTATATATGTTTACAGTATGTGTGTGAGCGTGTATGAGCACATGTGTGAGTTCCACCGTATCGGCTCAAACACAAAAGTCTTCATTTCCATTTTCGTAATTCCTCAGCGCTGCACTTGGATCTGTTGGTCAATCCCTTCAGTATCCATTCAGCTAAAAAAGAAAAACCATCAGTCTTTAGAAAAGCTATCCTCTGTAAACAAAATCCTTTTCTTCATTCTGATAAAGAAACTTGCTGTCAGATGAGACGTCACACCAAGCTCTTCACTCCAGAATCTTCTTACATTAAGCTCAAACCCCATCCCATCATCTTCTGGGTTGGGAATCTACCATCATCTGCCTTCCTGCCTCTCTGTCTGCCTGTAGGCCAGTCTGCTCAGTGGGGTGACGGGTGAGTTAGGGGACAGGTAATGAAGAATGCTGTGGTACAATAAGAGCAATTCAGTCTCCTGGTTAGCATTTGAGAATACAGTGAAGAAGAGTAAGGTGGAGGAAGGTAGAAGTATGGCAACTGGTTGGTTGGTAGATCGGTGGGATGATTCCGTGGTCTTACTCGATGACCATGCAGTGGGGCAGGTGTTGAGAGTAGTATTTGAAGAGCTCAGCGGTGGCTCCAGGGCAGTTGGTCAGCTCCAGTTCCTCTAGGTCCTGCAGCTGGATGAGGCCTGACAGACCGTTAGTGGTCAGCAGGGGGCAGCCTGAGAAATACAACAGGTAGGGGACAACATTCAGCTGTGGGCTGTGTAACAAGAAAGAAGGGTTTACAATAAACATTTCATTTAATCAATTATCCTTTGGTGCATAAAATACAAGCAAATTGTGAAAAATACCCATCACAATTTTCTAAAGCCCAATGTGACATCTTCAAATGTGTTGTCTTTGTCACATAGCTGTCCAAAACAATTTCACTTCAATTTCAGTTTCAATTTATTTCTATATCACCTTATACAATCAAAATTGTCTCTAGATGCTTTACAGAGACCCAGAGCCTGAACCCCCGAGCAAGCAGACAGTGGCAAGGAAAAACTCCCTTTTAACAGGAAGAAACCTTGAGCAGGACCCAGCTTGCAAGGGAGAACTATCCTGCTGATTAGTTTATTATCACCAAAGACAAACCAAAGCAGTACATTCACAATATAGAAGCTGAAATTACAGAACTTTTGCTGTTTTACATTGAAAATGACTTAATGACAATAATAATAATAATAATAATAATAATTAAAGGATTTCCAAAATAGTTGCAGATTATATTTTTGTTAATTTGTTAATTAATTGATCAATTTGCAAAGAGTATTCACTGTCTATGAGACAGTGGAAGATAATATTTCCTGTTCTTGTTCATAGTTTTAAAAATATAAAGTTTGTCGTGAGTGTACTGGTAGAGGAAAGGCCATGGAATAATTAACATCAAATTCCATTAAATTCTTGATGTGACATCATGAGATATCTGTACAAAGTTTTAAGTCAAGATTTTGGTCATCTAAGCCGTGTATTTCTAAACCAGTGGCATGGGTGCTAGATGGCTCGTCGGGCTCCAGAATGGAACATCCCGATGATTTACATCCACCTAAGTGCAGTGTAACACTGTTCAGCTGATTAAATTGTATGAAGAGAAAATGCATAGACCAGCTACAATGCTACAAGAAGGGGTGGCAAGAATATGACTTGGAAATTTTAGAGGATGGCATATATATTTATTGCAGATGTCACAATGTCAAAATATGTGTTTTCAAGTGTGAGTTTTTAAAGTCAGTGAGAAGTTGTTTGTACTGAGCAAGCCAACAAATCATTGCATACTGTAGATTATAAATCGAAGTAGATCAAGTACGGCAAACAAAGAAGTTAAGTGTATGAAATATATTGATGTTAACGTGATGACTAAAAACTAAATGTGAAATCTGCAAATAAATATCTCTTCCCATGGGTTTGGCAAGACAATTCAAAGAAAGAAATAAAAGGAAAAAAGTAAAAGAATAAAATGAAGAAAAAGACGTATATAAAATAATAATGAAACTACAATGATAAAAAGTCTTTTTAAGATATTTAATTAAAAGCGCTTAAACAATAAGGTTTTCAGTCTGAATTAAACTGCTGCATTTGCTGGTGCACCAAGGAGTTGGTTCTGGTGCTGTGCTATATGATGACTAAAAGCTAGTAATCTCATTGTCTTACACAGTTATACTGCACAAGAATATCAGACCTAAGTTATATATTTAGGATATTTACAAATAAGTACAAAAACTTTAAAATTGTGACTTACTTGAAGCCAGTGTCGAGATTTTAGAACTGGGGTGTTATGTGTGGTCCATTTTGGAAAAAATAAATTTTGTTCTAAATGTGTGAGTAGGTGATTAATTGTGCATATGGTTACCTACATACATAATCTGTCACAAAACAAAGTTCATCCTGATTCATTTTGAAAGTTGGCACAGGAAGTGGTGATCCTTTCCTGATCCACTTCAACAACTTCAACAACTTCAATTAGACTACATTAGTCTAATTTGTTTCTGTTTAAGCTTCTGTGATAAGAAAAAGTTTGGGAACCACTACATTTGATCTTTCAAATTACAGTTTGTAAGACTCCAATAATCACTATCTCACCATCTTCCCTTGTTTATTTTGGTCTGCTCTCTTCTCTGTCTGATTAATAGATATAGTGATCAGGCAATACTAAGCATCAAACTAACTATTACTAATCAAGAAGACCACTAACTGCTATTTGGAACCCACACACAATTACATTAAAAATGAAAAAGTACAAGTATCTCAAAATCAGCCTTTTCAGGTAATGTTTATTCAGATCAAGGTACCCAGTGCTATGCTCCAGTTTCCATTCCTCTTTGCCTCTATGGCACATAACTTTCAGTACTGATATGCTATTACATGAAGAAACTGTTGACAGAAATTAGCAGATATGGCATACAGGTTGGTTTTAGAGTCATAATTCATTTATTCATCAGTCATTCACTTTTTCACCTTCTGAAAAGTCTTCTTGGCATTCATGTTGACAGATTCTAATTTATGCTTGAATCTAAATTTTGCCTTGAACATTGCACATTTCATTCTAAAATCTGCCATTTTGCTCACCCAGTCTTTGATCCTGAAAGCTTTATGAATTTCCTTCAGACATTGTTTTGGTGAGTGATTCAAGGTTTGGAGTTGGCATATTTTTTTCAGGACTAACTGGAATGGTGCTGTTTATGCAGAAATTGATGTAGTCCATAATGACAAAACCCTATTGTTCGGATCTCCATCAAAAATGCCCCAGTCAGTACATGTCAACAGTACAAAAGAACATTTTGACAGGACTAAAATGGTAACTTGTATACAGTGCCGAAAGTATTCACCCCGCTTCGCTTTTTCCACATTTCGTTATGTTGCAGTCTCATTTCAAAATGGATTAAATTAAATTTCTCCCTCAAAATATGTAGCATGTACAGAAGTATTGACACCCTTTGCTATGACACTCAGTATTGAGCTCAGGTGCATCCTGTTTCTACTGATCATCCTTCAGAAGTTTCTAAAATTTGAGTTGAGTCCACCTGTAGAAAATTCAGTTGATTGGGCATGAATTGTAAATGCAGACACCTGTCTATATAAACCCTCACAGTTGACAGTGCATGTCAGAGCACAAACCAAGCCATGAAGTCAAAGGAATTGTCTGTAGACCTCCGAGACAGGATTGTGTCAAGGTACAGACCTGGGGAAGGGTACAGAAAAGATTTCTGCTGCATTAAAGGTCCCAAAGAGCTCAGTGGCCTCCATAATCCATAAGTGGAAGAAGTTTAGAACCACCAGGACTCCTCCTAAAGCTGGCTGCCCCACTAAACTGAGTGATCGGGGTAGAAGGGCCTTAGTCAGGGAGGTGACCAAGAACTCAATGGTCACTCTGAGAGAGCTCCAGTGTTGCTCTGTGGAGAGGGGAGAACCTTCAAGAAGGACAACCATTTTCTGCAGCACTCCACCAATCAGGCCTGTATGGTAGAGTGGCCAGACGGAAGCCACTCCTCAGTAAAATGCATATGAAAGCCCACCTGGAGTTTGCCAAAAGGCACCTGAAGGACTCAGACCACAAGAAACAAACTTCTCTGGTCTGATGAAACAAATATTGAACTCATTCATGCTTGCATGAATGACAAGCGTCATGTCTGGAGAAAACCAGGTACTGCTCATCACCTGGCCAATACCATTCCTACTGTGAAGCATGGTGGTGGTAGCATCATGCTGTGGGGATGTTTTGTGGCAGCAGGAACTGGGAGACTAGTAAGGGTCAAGAGAAAGATGACTGCAGCAATGTAGAGAGACATCCTTGCTGACAACCTGCACCAGAGTGCACTGGACCTCAGACTGGGGTGAAGGTTTATATTCCAACAGGACAACGGCCCTGAAGACCCTGACCCAACGATCATCCAGCCAACATCACAAAGGAGTGGCTTCAGGACAGCTCTGAATGTCCTTGAGTGGCCCAGCCAGAGCCCAGACTTGAACCCTACTGAGCATCTCTGGAGAGATCTGAAAATGGCTTTGCACTGACACTCCCCATCCAACCTGATGGAGCTTGAGAGGTTCTGCATTGAAGAGTGGGAGAAACTGCCCAAAAATAAGTGTGCCAAGCTTATAGGATCATCCTCAAAAAGACTTGAGGCTGTAATTGCTGCCAAAGGAGATTCAACAACACTTATGTACATGTTATATTTTTGTTTTGCCTTTTTTATTTTTAATAAATTTGCAAAAAAAAGTCAAGCAAACTTGTTTCACTTTATCATTATGGAGTATTTTGTGTAGAATTTTGAGGGGAAAAAATGAATTTAATCCATTTTGGACTGTAACATAACAAAATGTGCAAAAAGTGAAACGGTGTGAATTCTTTCTGGATGCACTGTATGTAGTGCTTTCTCTGGTATAACTGACCATTCATCCATCCATCATTATCTGTACCACTTATTTTACCCTGCCCCCTGTGTGTGTGTGCGCTTATCTGCGCCAATCCAGAGCAGAGCTGGGCGGAGCCATGATACTCACACATCTCATCTGCACGTCACGTCACACGACGTCACACCCAGTCAATCACAGGGCCGACACACAAAGACAGACAATCACACACGCTCACTCCTGAGGCTGATGTAGAATGGCCAGTTAACCACGTGCATGTTCCTGGGACTGTGGGAGGAAGCCCAATTACCCGGAGAACATGCAAACTCCACACAGAAGGAGGGCCCAGGGCCGGACTAAAACCAAAACCCTTTTGCTACGAGGTAACAGTGCTAACCACCACACCACCATGCCACCCTTTGACCAACAATTCAAAGCATTTTAAACACAAGTCAGCATTCTCCCATTATCTTGCATGGTAAACCATCCATGCACAAAATAGCATCATAAAGCAACATAATCTGCACCATCTGCAGTGGTTCAGTGTTTCTACTAGTGGAACTTGCCGGCACTACACAGACATTTAGCGGGGAAAAAAAGCCATCAGAAGTTGTGTGATGCTTGGACCAGAAGAGGCTGCACAGAAAGCTGCCAGGCTTTGGAGAATATTGTTAGGATTGCTATCTTGTTCCTTATCTTGTATTTCTTTTTTCTTTTTTCCTGCTCGGTCTCCCGGTGGCTTGTCTGTGTTTTCAGGTGCCTGTCCAACCAGAGTGAAGCAGGGTGAAGCAGGCAGATTATCCACACACCTGTTTCTCATCATCAGCCTCTCCCACTCTACCTTCACCTCATTATACTGTCTCATGAAGTGGTACTCAATCAGGCTCTCTGCAACCTTCCCTTGTATTTATACTGTATGTTCTCTGGAATTAATGTCTGTTCTCTGTGTTCAGGTTCACCTGCCTGCTTCATCCCTGGCATTGGATCTTTTGGTTGTCAATTTTTTGCATTTTTGCCTGGACTCAGGTTGTTTTTTTGTTGGACTCTGAAAGAGTATTGTTTGTGTTTTTGAGGAAAATTAGTAAAGACCTTGTTTAATTTTTTTCCAGTCTTCATTCGTTCATTTATTTGGAGTCCTCTTTAGCTCTAAATCATAATGAATATGGAGGTACTGTCTGCTGCAAGGACAGCTAGTGGGAGCTGGGTGAATTCTGTCATCAAATCTGTGTCTTTTTGCACCTACTGGCACCACACTGTGGCAAAACTGTTTTTTCTGTTTTTGAACTAAGACCTCCTGTTGAGGAAGTAGTAGAAACTTGAATCTACAGGGCAGTGTCATCCCTATTGGAAGTCACTTGCAATCAGGCATCACTCTTAAATGTCCCAATAGCTAAACTTTTCATACATCTGTGCGTTAGACTTTCCAAAACTGGGACTGCAGCTCATGTGACAATGCATTTTTTCGGGGTGGCAGCCGTCACCCCATATGACCCTGTGTAGCATCTCATTAAACTGCGCATATTGTAGTTCCTGTTATATTCTGAAAGTCTGACATCTTCTGTTCTTTCAGTGCCCACCATTGTGTCTCTCCTACCTCCTTGATTATCCATACCTCCACCCAATTACTCACCTGTCCCTGGTCTTGCTATTGGTCGAACTTGTATATATAATCTCTGTTCCCTGCCGATGATCTTTGTTCATCACTTTCCAGCATTCTTCCTAGTGTTTGTTCCTATGGCTTTTGACTGAATTCTCTTTTTGGTTTCTGGATTTCTGCTTTTTGCTGTATCTCGCCTGCCTGCCTGGACTTGTTTGCCTTATTCCAACTTAACATATTGTTCCAAAGAAAAACCTTCTTCCTTCAGTAAAGACTTGAAATATTTTGGGTTAGGTTAGGTGGGTGGGTTAGTGGTTTGAATACATTTCAGGACTATGATGAGTACAGTAGATGAATTTTAATTCAAATCTCAAATCAGCTGGTTAGCGCTGTTGCCTCACACCAAGAAGGACAACTATATTCAAATCCCGGTCTGGACCCTTCTATGTGTTCTATGTTTGCATGTTCTCCCTGTGCCTGCGTGGGTTTTCTCCAGGTACTCCAGCTTCCTCCCACAATACCAAAAACATGCACATTAGGTTAATTGGTTACTCTATATTACCCCTTGGTGTGTGTGTGTGTGGGTGTGTGTGTGTGTGGTTGTCTGTCTTTGTGTGTCAGCTGAGATAGGCTCCAGCCCCTCCTCCCCCATGACCCTGACAGATAAGCATATAGAAAATGGATGGATGGATGGATCTCAAATCAGTTTCTGAAACACAAAATTAAATATAGTTGTATATACAATCTGTATGTTAGATTCCCTTTAACATACAGATACACAACACACACACACACATATATGGTTTTGTTTTTTAAGGTTAATTAAAGTCATTTTATTTAAAACATTATGCATCTTAGTGTGGATAGACATCAGACTGGTCAGAGGACTTTCTGTGAGGAAATATGGAGCAATAAATCATACCTGCAAGAGACAAGAGACGCAGACTCCTCATTCTAAACAAATGCTGCAGTCCAAAATCTTGTACCTGCAATCACACACAAACACATCACATCACTTTTTTAGTTGTCCAAATAAACAGATGCCTGTAGTTTGCTTGGTTGTAAAATGGAGTACTTGTAGAGTCTCTATAGAGTCTCTTATAGTGAATATAAAGTCTGCATTAAGGTCCAGTGTGTAGGGAGATGCAATGGCATTTAGCGGTGAGGTTGCAGACTGCAACTAACTGAATACCCCTCCCTTTGCCAAGTGTGTAGGAGAATTATGAAATATCAAATTCATGTCGTCATCTACGACCACGTGAAGTAGTATATCAATTGATAAGGTTCCAAGTTAGGTTACTTAGTTTCCTCATCTATAATGCATCAAGAAAATGTGTAATTTGCAAATGGTAAACTCTTCCCGTTTTTTTTTTTTTTTTTTTTTTTTTTTGAGTATGTGTGTGTGTGTATGTGTGTGTGTGTGTATGTGTGTGTGTGTGTATGTATGTGTGTTTTGTGTTACCTGACAGCACCACCGCAGATAGAGGCTCCTTAATGACGACATGGTGGACAAGTAGCCCAAGCCAGTGTCTGTGATCCGGACGCACCTAAAAGTAGACACAGCACACCTGAGTAATCCATTTCTTATTGACTCGTGCAGTGAGAAACACTGGTGAAATAATTTGGCCAGTTATGTATTGTTAATGTACTGCTACCTTTTGCATAGTTGTTAACATTCTGTAGTTAAATGTCAGTATCAGTGTACATTCATGCTGCATATGCAGATACACAAACAAGTTGGCAGGTGAACTTGATACATTTTAACAATTTAAAATAGAAAATGAAGCATTTTAATCTTTACACATTTCATGCTTTGACCTCCTCAAAGACACAAAGAGTCAGTCTACTCCACCTCTCCTGCTCTACTCCTACTCCACAGCAGATGTGATTAAATATGAATAAAGCCACTGGCCCTGATATCATCCCTGGCCATGTACTATGACATGGACCGGTCAGCTGGCTGATGTTATTGCTGACTTTCTCCTTCATCAGAATGCTGTTTGTTGATTTCAGATCAGCCTCAGTACAATCTACCCCAAAAAACGCCTGGAAAACTGAAAAATCTGGGCTTAATTACCACCGTCTGCAAATAAACATTGGACTTTGGACACACACAAAAAAAAACACCAAACTAGCATGGTTTGCGCATAGCTCAGGACAGGAAGGCCCTCACCAGGTGATTTAAAAGCATTCAGATTATCACTACTGTGCATCTGTGATACTGGTAACATGAGGTGTCTAATTTTAATTGAAGTTAAGTTACTTTATTAATCCCAAGCTGGGAAATTACTTCTCTGCATTTAACCCATCACTGACTGAAACACACACACATGCAACATGCAGTGAAACACACAGGAGCAGTGGGCTGCATCAAGCGACCAGCGAGCAAATTGGGGGTTAAGTGCCTTGCTCAAGGGCACATCAGCCGGTGGGGACATTATCACTCCACCACACTCAAATTTTTTCCTGCTCGTCCAGTGGGGGAATCGAACCAGCAACCTTCCGATTGCTTCCGATCACAAGCCCCTTCTCCAACCTCTAGGCCACGGCTGCCAACACCCACTGCAAGCCATCTCGTGAAAAACAGAGAATTCAGTTCAATTCAGTTTATTTATATAGCGCCAATTCACAACAAACGTTATTTCATGACACTTTCCAATTTGAGCAGGTCTGGATCAAACTCTTTAATTAAATTGTAATACAGAGAACCCAACATTCCCCCTTGAGCAAGCACTTGGCGACAGTGACGAGGAAAAACTGCCTTTTAGAAGGCAGAAACCTCGGAGCAGACCCCGGCTCAAGATGGGCGGTCATCTGCCTTGACCGGAGAAATATTCACAGAAGCAGAACGTGGTGCAAAAAACATAACTTCACAGATTCATCCTGTGTTTTGTTGTCATAGTGTGGGAAATATTTTCACACGTGCCCCTTTAAATGGCATACTGTGCAGTAAGTGGCAACCATCACATCAACCTTCAAGTCTATAATGGGGGCCATGAAAACAGACAGACGTCAGAACTTGGGGTTCTTTGATAAATGCTCCTCCTCCATTTGATTAGCAGGGTCATTTGATTGTCTCAATCCCCCCCAATTAATTAAGCAAGCCTTAATTAATTCTGTTTTTTTTGTTTGTTTGTTTGTTTTAACTCACATATACCAATATATAGAGGTATGCATTACATAAATCAGAGATGTGGAAATTCAAATACATGATCATAGGTAAAGGTAGTGTACTGGACTACATTTTACTGAGAGGTGTCTTACGTGAGGGGGTCAGAATTTTTGGAATACATCCCAATATATTAATATACTGCAGTCCATACCAAAATGTTGGTGCAAATGACAAAAAAAAAAAAAATTAATTTAATTAATAACTTACTTCATTAATTAAACTCACATGACTAATCAAGAAGAAGGAGCTGTTTTAATGATCAGCATCTTGACGTATATTCCCGCAACATTTCCATTTCCAGATTGATTTCCGTGTTTCCTTTTAGCTGGCAAACAACTGGTCTTGTTTCAGTTCATGATCACTATTGAAGCCATGCCTAACACAGCCCATGCCGCCAACTTCTAACAATAGCCTGTGCGTACACATATATATATATATAACAGCCTAGTTTATTCACACTAAGCTAGCTGATGGAAAAGCAGGTGACAATAAGAAACACAGCTACTGAAGCCTGAACCAGCCTGAACATTATAAGTAGACTGCATTGTAGAAGAGCTGTATTAAATTCCATTTGTACCCTAATGCCTGAGGAACACAGAAGTGAATTCCTTGACAGTTGCACTCATGTTAACTAATTGGGCTAATTGGACAAAATATTAAGGTACAGCTCCACTGTTGATGAAGACTTCAATGTAATGTGAATGTTAGTGTAGAATTTGCAGAGTAAATTACATCTTACTTGGCCCATCAGATAGATATGCAACGCCAACTACTTTTACACCTGCTTGCTTTGACTTGAATATAGATGTGCACCCACTCTTTGTGTTTTCTAGCCCCATACACATTATCACTATCTAATTTTCACAAGGACACTTACCTGTCCAGCACCAATTCTTCCAGTTTATGCAGGTCACAGGCTATGTACTCAAGGGCCATGTCAGTAATCCGAGGGCACCAGGACAAGTCCAGGCTGCGGAGCTTGCGCAGGTTCTCAGCAACCAGCTCAACGCCGTCATCAGTGATCTTGGAGCAGCCAGAAAGGCTGAGGGCAGTCAGGTTGGGAAGGCTGTGCACCATGTTGACTACACCGTGATTGGTAATCTCCCAGCAGGAGTGAAGCCGCAGAGTGTGAGTGGTGTAGCCCTGCAGATGGAAGGTACATGCACATATGGCAGTGTTCGCAATCTAACCGCTTACAAAAGCTATATGAATGTATGCCAAAATACTGTATGGTATAATCTCTAATCTTCAATTCAATTCAGTTCAGTTTATTTATATTTATCTCATGACACTTTCCAATTAGAGCAGGTCTAGACCAAACTCTTTAATTAAATTGTAAATAGAGAGAGCCCAACATTCCTCCTTCAGCAAGCACTTGGCGACAGTGGTGAGGAAAAACTGAAACCTAGAAGGCAGAAACCTCGGAGCAGACCCCGGCTCAAGATGGGTGGCCATCTTATGTTTACTAATAGTAAAACAGTAAAAACAATATAATGTGTGTCAACTTGAAAACAATATTTGAAATCCACAATAAGAATTAAGATTTGTGAATGTATATACAGTGAAGTACCAAGATGGTTTATGCTGTTTTCACATCCTACCTGTTTAGCTGTGAAATAGGCCATGGCTGTGTCAGTGACGTGGTATGCTTGCAGGCTCAACTCGGATAGGTTGGGTAGGAGCTGTGATATGGCAGCAATGGCATCATCCGCCACATTGATGCAATCACTGACGCTGAGAGAAGTTAGTCGGGCATTCAGACTGGACCACAGGCCGGCTTCTGTGAAGTCATTGCAGCCTGATAGTTCAAGGTGCATCAGGCCTTGCATTTGCTCCAACATGACCTGAAACAGAAAGGCCACCAGTCTGACTCACTGATGTATCTTGTGAAATGTGGTTACATAGCAATAAGGAGTAGACAAACAGTACCTGACAGCTAGAAAAGCAGCAGAATTGTGGAGTTGAGGACTATAAAAATGGGACTCAGTTTAAAGTTATAACTTTAAATGCTATAAATAGCATAGTAACCATAGTGATACAATGCTCTAATAAACATGTGCAACATGCAATATATGGACAAAAGTATTGTGACACCTGACCATGACACCAACAGGCACTTTAATGACATTGCATTCTAAATACACAGATGCTAATACGTAGTTAATATATCACAACAAAAGCTGTCTATTGACACTTTCCAATTAGAGCAGGTTTAGACCAAACTCTTTCATTTGAATTTTGGTACAGAGAGACCCAACAAAACATCCATGAGCAAGCATTTGGCGACAGTTGAGAGGAAAAAACTTCCTTTTAGAAGGCAGAAAGCTTTATAATTTACATTTAAATTACATTTTACACTCATGTGCCCCCATCACTGAATAGAAGAAATGTAATAAATATTATTTGATAATAATAATTAAAATAATTAATAATTAATAAAAATCAATGTTGTGATAATAATTAATAATATTTGTAACATTTCTATGGTGACTTATATGTGGGAACTGCAATAAAAACAAATAATGAATCAGAACATAGTGAAGCACAGTAGAAGATGTTCTAATCGCTGAAAAAGAATATACATTATTTAATTTTCAAAATGCCCACATAACTTGCATAGTTACATTAAAAGTATATTAAAGTGTATTGCAAACCATCTAGTGTTTGTATATTGCTTATAACTTCTGAATAGGGGGACATAAGTAAAGAAAGCAAAGTGTCCCTCAGCTTTTAGTAACCTGGCTATTTTTGCAGATTATTTGAATACTGGCTTTTGTTTAAGAATTTACAGTACATCAGGTAAGAACCATCAATAACAAGAGAAATAAAAGCATCTAACTGTGAAAAAGATGATGAGGAGAATATGTATATGCAAATTAAAGCTTATTAAATGTTAGGAAGAGATATGATTTTAATCTGTTTCTATTCTGTCATTTATCATACAACCGAGTTTCACTAATTCAGACCGTAACCGTGCGTTACTGTAACACGAACAGCTATGTTTGTAGCTATGCTGCCTGATGAAGTCTCATAATCAAAACCAGACTAAAAGATAACAGGTGTTAAATATAGTTCTTTACAACATCTCTCCTCTGTACCCCCAAAAAATGTCTTCACTAGTGGTAGGAGTGCTAGAAGAGAAGTCAACCGGATATCTTTTAGGTTGTTGAAGACGTCCAGAAGGCTTCTTCAATTCTAAGATTGATGGGGAGTTCAAGGTATTTAACCTCTAGTGGGTTGTCACCTTGGGGGGTCCTGAGGGTCAGTGACACCTGCCATCATGTGAGTCGTTATGGTCACATGAGCTTTTGAGCCTTAGGATGCAAATATACAGCCGAGTCTTGTCCTAACAAGCTGACTCTCCCGGTGTGTGTTTTTCTTATTTTTTTTTTTTTTTTTGTCTACACAAAACACCTGCTGGTGATCTAAGCAATGTGGCATATGCTGTAAAGTGCAGTGAGGAGAGCTCAGACCTTTACACAGGGGAAACCAAACAACTACTCCATAGAGACATGGTACAGCACAAGAAAGCCAGCTCGTCAGGACAAGACTCGGCTGTATAGCTGCATCTCAAGGGTAAGGGACACACCTTTGAGGTCTCAAATATTCACATTCTGGACAAAGAACACACATGGTTTAAGAGAGGTGTGAAAGAGGCCATCTATGTCCAGACCAGAATCATCAGAATCAGAAGTCTTTAATGTCATTGTACAAGGAGTACAATGAAATTGTAACAGCCTTGGAGTGCTGTTATTCTAAATCATTTAAGTATGTAAAAGACAAGACAAGTCAACTTTATTTGTATAGCCCATTTTTGCAAGCAGTTTGTCTCAAAGGTCTATGCATAACAACATAGCAACGTCCTCTGCCCTTCAACCCTCACATCGACTAAGGAAAAACTCCCAGGAAAAAATGGAAGAAACCTCAGGGTGAGCAACAGAGGAGGGATCCCTCACCCAGGACGGGCAGACGTGCAATGGATGTTGTACAGAACTCTCCTTGAACGGAGGTGGTGCCTTACGACACCAACTTTCAGCCACCTATAGTGAAGCCCCGAAATCCCTCCCCTGACAGTTGAACCCCCATTTGCATCATCCCCCATATGACCCTAACATCTCACATGATGGAGTGGGACAATGACTCACTAATGAGTCACACCTTGGCTCATGTGACAATAATGATGGCCAGTGTCAACAACCCTCAGGACCACCCCAAGGTGACAACCCCCACTAGAGGTTAAATACCTGGAAGCCTTTTGGATGACTGGTGAAACGTCTTCAACAACCTAAAAGATTCTGCTCGCCTTCGCTTCTAGCACTTCTTCTACCATGACCTGGATGATTGAGAACCTACACTGATGTCTTCACGACTAAGGGCACCAACCAGAGTGCTATGAACTATGCTACTGAAATAAAGACTGACTTTATTTTATTCTAAATGAAATAAATAATGAGTGTTAAATTGCTATTAAAACAATATTGAGGAGGGATAAAATTACCTGTATGCTAATGACTGATTTTTCACAGCACAATTCAGTACACCAGTCATGTCATACTCTTCGCTCTGCTGCCCACACTTTCTCTTTTTAACCCTAACGCTGTTTTCATGCTGCAGTGATCATCACTTCCTCTGTGTGCAGGAAGTGCTGAGTTCCAGTGAGAGTGCCATAAGAGTGAAAGTTAAAAAAGTAAACTGGAAAGGAACTGAAATGAAATGATGACTGAGTGAAGAAGTACCAAGTCCAGAAGCCTTAACTCTTCGAGTGAATATGACCTGGATGACTGAAAATCTCCACAGATATGTTGTCTCAGAGAAACAGCAGAGTGTTAATTATAACAAGACTCTGCAGTGCACAGCAAAATTAAACCAAAAAGATCAGAAAGGAAGAAATAAGATCAAAAATACTATAGAATAGGGAAAATAATGATATTTGGTGTCTTTTTCCACAAATAACCATTATATGCCCCATGCAACATAATCTCTATCATCAGGGAAAATTCTCATTCGATACATTACCCCTTTTCCAAATATATCCTGACTCACCTCCAAACCGGCATCTGTAATAGTGGACCTCTTGAGGCTGACCGAACGAACACCTTTCTTGGACAGTGGGTAGTTGTCGATGAACTCACAAATGTCCAGGTCTGACACACCCACTAAGCAGAAAGACTGGAATCCCCGTAGCGCAAAGGCTTGCAGACTGACAAACTCCTTCTCCCCATTAGGAAGCAGGGTATACAATTCCTTGGCATGCAAGATGGGTGTCACACCCTCCCAGAACTTAGGTTGGTATAGCACCTTGCGCCATGTCTTGCATACCTGCGCCAAGACACATTTTTCAGCAGTAGTGAAGTACCAGAGCAATCTGTTGAGTAGTTTCTCATCCAGGACAAGCTGGCGCTCCAGCAGTATGGGTTTGGGCAGGGTGAGAGGGGGAAGCTGACGAAGGGATGGTTTCAAGCCCCCCAGAGGCATTCCAGGCTCCAGGTCAGAGCCTAAAAGAGAGCCTGCTGAGTTTTGCATGCCAGGGCCATCCAGGTGGTGATGGTGGTGGTAGGGAAGGGACGACGGTGGAGGGGGCAGGATGGAGGGTACTGAGGAGGACTGGCACAAGCGATTCTTGGCAGCAGGTGTCCCTTTGGTGATACTCGCACTGCCCAGGCCGTTGGGCTGCGTGGGAGGCAGCTTAACCATACCGTTCCGAGTCACACAAGGAGACTTCAGCTCACTGGGGGTGGACATGTTCAGCATTGGGAATCTGGTGAAAGAGAAAAGATACACAATGTACAGTTAAACAAAGAAAATCTGTGTGGAAAGACTAATTTATAAAGGACCAGGATGTGTCTCATGCAAACTGCCTTGCAATGATTACATGAATTACACAAGCAAATATTTTTATTCCAATCAGTTTGATTCCAATGCAGCTAAACAACTGGGAAGTAAGTAAATAAACAATCCATCTGTGTTTCATTGAAATCAAATGAGTAATTACTGAGATGCCACCTGAAGTAGGTTATCTGCTATGACTGACAAAAGAGCTCTGTATACAGCCAAAAATCTGCCTTGAAGAGAAACGTAAAGAGAAGGCACGCACTGCATCTTGGTTTTCAGTTTCACACATTTTACTCCCTAAATTCTCTCGTCCTTAGAGAATAATGCCTCAATTTAAACTATAAAGCTGCCTAGCCCAAAGTCTGTCTGGATACTTTTGTCTATATGGGGTAGTTTGGGGGCAGCCATGGCTTAATTTTAATTTTTAATTACTTTATTAATCCCAAGCTGGGAAATTACTTCTCTGCATTTAACCCATCACTGATTGAAACACACACACACACACACAACATGCAATGAAACACACAGGAGCAGTGAGCTGCATCAAGCAAGCAGGGAGCATATTGGGGGTTAAGTGCCTTGCTCAAGGGCACATCAGCCAGCTAATGGGGGGTGGGGACATTATCACTCCACCACACTCAAATTTTTTCTGCCCGTCCAGTGGGGGAATCGAACCAGCGACCTTCCACTCACAAGCCGCTTCTCCAACCTCGAGGCCACAGCTAGTTTTGTGAAACGGCTTGTGACCAAAGGGTTCAATTGCACCCCAGACCAGCAGGAAATATTTGAAGTTTGAAAAGTTTGATGTTTCCAAGGTTTCTACCTTCTAAAAGGCAGTTTTTCCTCGCCACTGTCGCCAAGTGCTTGCTCAAGGGGGCATGTTGGGCTCTCTGTATTACAATTTAATTAAAGAGTTTGGTCTAGACCTGCTCTAATTGGAAAGTATCATGAGATAACGTTTGTTGTGAATTGGGACTATATAAATAAACTGAATTGAACTGAATTGAAAGTTAGACCAGTTGTTGTCTGGAAAACTACAAGCAGCAATTCAATAGGCCAGGGAATCTCTTCTGAATAGGCATGTTTTTAACAGGAAGTGCACTAGTAATGATGTAAAACAGATAAAAAACAGCAAATCATCTAATTTATCCACTTTATACACGATCATGAACGCATTTAGTTTCTTTTACCAGTTTTTAGTCACTGAAGTCAAACTGTTGGAACTAGCATCAGCATGCTATTTGAATAGGCTGCGTCTCTTTTGTTGTTTGCATTCAACAGAGCTGAGTGTTGTATCCAAGTGAAAACATGTCATAGCCTCAGAGCCTCATCTACCCTGTTCTCTGTGATTTCAATGTATCAGCAGCAGGAGGACAGCTCACAGGCTCAGTTATGTAACGTGCTGACTATAGGGCTTCACACAAAATAGCATCTCCCTCTTTCCCTATTTACTGACCCATCCAGTTTTGCTGTTAACACATGCTACACCCTTTTACATATACATTAACTTATATGAGCACATGTACATAGTGTCGATGTCATCAAGAGCGCTTTCAATATGAGTGGCAGAATTTCATGTTTTATCACTTTAAAGTATTTGTTGCTGGTCCCTCAGCAGATGGATACTGGCTCTGCCTCCGCTGTAGCATCACCAAGGTTCATCCATTACATAATTCAAAAATGCTGTCAGCTAGACTAGTGACAAGGAAATATCAGGCTAACCCATCAGGCAACGTTTGAAGAAAACATTCATTCACATATCACATTCGGCGATAAAATAAAATCCTGCAGGTTCACTGAAAGGTAATGAATGCATAGCTGCAGCATGACCTATATTTATCATTCCCCCATCTGTTATGTCATGCGGCTGTGATGTCTCAGACAGGGATGGCTGAAGCATTTGAAGGCTCTGCTGCGTGTGATCCACGAGAAGCAGCAGTCACAGGACATGCTACAAGTGACTACATCATGTCCACATTAATGATACACCTGATTAGATGGAAAAAATGTTACTATAATATCTACATTAAGTCTTTTATTTTCTCCTTATGTTCTTATGTAAACACAGTAAAATGCTGAAAAAAATGCAATAACTGCCTCATGGTTGTATGCCTCCGTGCATCAGACAAGTTGTAATTTGTATCTATGTCTGTCCAAACTCATATAATATCTGTGGTGAGCTTCATCACATGGTACAACAAAGAGCACTGGAAGCTCAGCTTGTGGTGAACTACAGTGCTTTAAATAATTGCTGCAAAAAAAGCTACAAATTCTAAAATATGAATGCTTTGCACACTTCTTAAACCCTCCACCAGAGACGATCAATGTAATCAGTACAGTTTCAAGGTGAATACCCAAGATTAGTCTCACCATTTCAGTATCTGACTGAACGTGAAATGTGGTCACAATCTCCCCTACAGTGTTATGGAGTTCAGTCATAATCATGACTATCACAGTGAAGTTGATCTTTCGCCTTTGGATATAAAATGTCATCAGTTATTAAATTTGTTCTGTGACCACCAAAAAAGAATGTCTATCATTGATTACAAGTGAACTTCTGTACCAACTTTGAATGAATTAAATAGTGATTTAAAGACAGGCCTATAGTTGTCTGGATCAGCCTAAACTAGTTTAACAAAATTAGCTCTGATATCTCTGATCTTAATTATGAAAATAATTACAAAGAGCAAACATGAAGTTAAAGAGACTGACAGTTAAGTCATTCATTGTACAGCTTTGGTGATTACCATCATGTATCACGAGCACATCATCAAAATCAAATGATGCTGACCGACAGAAGCTTATGCAGCACATTAATGCTTCTCAAGTGCATGTTTATGTTCTTTGGTGTCACAAAGAGCTCGCGAAGAAATAACCGATTATAAGCATCATCATTATTATTACGCTGCAAATTGATCACATTAGATGATCACACGGTTTTCATGACTAACACATAGATGCAGGATGAAAGGGAGGCATCTTAGTACAGTAACGATACAAGGCTTAATACTGTGTGATCACCATCACACACACAATAGACTTAATGAACGGACAGTGCCACGGTTGTGTCGACGGTTTTTGACCTATTAGTCTGGGAAAATACCTATGCACACAGTATACATGGCTTGCAGATCAATAAAAAGGTAGCTTCCTGAACAGATTTCATGATCAGTAGTTGGATTTATCAGTGCTTTATTGCTGCTAAAAGCACATATCTGCTATCATAACATTCTGTGGTTTCATTTACAGATATGTTTTAACATGATTTCAAAAGCTTAACTATTAATGAATCCATTAGCTGATTGTGAGGTCTGTTGAGGAGGTGATCTTATAATCAATCCGTGTAAGCCATGCACATATTTAGGCAAATCGTGGTAAGATATATACATATATATATATATAATACTGCAGTGCCTGCACCCTAATTTGTCTGTCGTGTGTGAGAAGTGATTGTGCAGTAAGTTCTGAATCATTATTGCAAAAGATGCGTCATGTTTCTCCTGTCTCTACCTGTTAGTCATTATTCATAACGAGATTTGTGACGAGATTTATAAAACATAACAGCAAACAATGCGATATTTTCTCTGAAAAACTAAGCATCTCATATGATATGTAATCACCAGGAGAGACAGGAGAGCAGAAGAATTCTGAACTCCTCATCAGGAGGGAGTCCTCGGGCAGTACGTCTATGATATTCATACTCACACTTGTACACACTGATGGCACAGACTGTATGTGTGCAAATTTAAAATTTGTCCGTTTTGCCTGGTTGGTAGCCAACCTTGCCTACAGGTGAATCAGTTTCAATACATAATGTGTCATGATGATGTCAAAATCTATGCTTTCTGTTACACACACACACACACACACACACACACACACACTGTATGTCAGATAGAGATTTATTACTGGTTCATGTCTGAGAAAAACTAAATATTGAGCCCATGAAAAAAGTGAAAGCTCTTCTATTTGATACCATGCAACTGATACTGGAATCTCTCTTGTTAAAAGAAAAATAGGACCAGGTTTCAGTCAGTCTAATGTGTGATCCTTCTTTGTATTCATAATGACATGAGGTAACAATTTTATTCTGCAGCTGTGGCTGTCTGGCCTTCATTAGTGTCAATGAATACAATGTTGACTTAGCTTTCAGTGCGAGGCCATACAGGTACATGTTAGTGAAATGTAAAATGTGTAAAAGCAAACTATGCATATTATTGAAGGGAGATGAGCAATGATATTAGCTACACTAATAATCCACACAGAAAGCCACCCCAGTCACTCCACTGAATCAAACATTGACTAGCAGTTGTCATTGTGCGTTCACATGGGGAAAAAAACTCTTTTAAAATGCTAAGGAGCTGCTGGTCAACTGTACACATTCAGAAACAAAATATTTTAGAACTGTGCAGCCTTGTAATATGGTATGTAATAGTATGTAATGATATTCTGAAAATCTAATAATGCCTAAAAATGTAGTAAAACTTGCTCTTGCAGCTGATTGAAAATATGAAGAAATCCAATAATTTACTAAAAAATAATGTAATACATTGTCAGATTGATGTTGCAATGACATTTTTAGGTAGGTCGTTTGTTTTTCAAAACTGATGATGTAGTAATTTTGATGTTTAATGTAATAATGAAAAAGTATTTTTAAGTTAAGTAAAATTTTGCTACACAAGGCTGCCAAAACCTACAGAGCAAATAATTAGCATTAAACCATGCTGTCTAACCAAACAAACTTGCAAATACATACAGAATATGGCACATTGCTGCAGATTGATGACTTTGAAGATTCTCAGTTATCCGCAAGGAGTTGAGTAAGAGCAACTGGGCTTATATTCTTGAAGGTGCTTCATCTCTCAACTAAGAGACTTCTTCAGTTCTGAAGAATGAGAGATGAAACATCATGCAAGAATCTATGGCCATGTAGATACTGTTGTTGATTAAACTAACCAACAGTATATAAAGTAGTTAAAATTAACACAATATCAACAGGAATAAAACGTAACATTAATGCTTTAATACAGCTGTAATATTAGTTCAGAAATGTCAGATATAATAGTAAAATGCTAACAGAGAAGTGACCGCTTTTACTTGATAGATACTTGAAATACATGGTCCTGATAATACAGACAAATTGTTACTTAAGTTAAGTTTAGAATTCTTGCATGGGAAGCACTGAAAATATAAGTCAGCCACTGCAATTTGATTCTGGGGGTCCACACCAAAAGAATTTTAACTCAGATGTCATTTCCTATATTCTGGTGATTTCATACTTAATCTAGCTACACTAGCATGAAAAAGACTATAGGTACCATTTGATTGTTGTTTGGTACCATTTAATTTCATTCAGTTGAAGTGATTTGCCACAGATCAGATAATTAAAGGTACCAGTCATCTGGATGCCAATGACTAGCTACTGTTAGCAGTGTGCTTGTGTGTGTATGTCCATGTTAGGTGAGGATTTACTTGGGTCCAAGGTAGCAAGAAAACCATGGTATAAAATGTCATCACTTGCCCATTTGCAACAACAACAACTCAACTCTTGGGACCACTGAAATGTTCCTCTTGACCATTGTCTAGTTTTTTCTCTCTCACTCAGTTCTGCTTTAGAATAATCTTATTATTATTATTTAAATTATCTTATTTATACATGACACAAAAATGAATTCCTCATCGTCGACAAACTTTACTTTATCTTAGATAGATAATAAGAGGAATATTTCAATAATATAATATTGGAGATTAACTTAACTGTAATTAGTTCTGAAGTATATTCTGTTTTCTTATGGAAACTGCAAATAATACAGTAAGAATAATAATTAAAACAAACACTAAAGTTTTGACCTCACTGCTAAATAAATTTATATCAAGGTATTCACCTTTTTTCATTTGTCCGATAAGTTAATTTAGTATCAGGACAGTCACTTAGCCTTATCTTATGATAAGAGTATGTTATCGTGATACATCAAACTATTAAAAATATTAAAGAAATTGTTGACAGTAAAATAAAGTCAAGTAACCCGTGAAATTCTGCTTAATTTAAATTGAGTCATTTCATCTATTAGAACATCTAAAAGTACTGCTTGAACAGGGTCAGAACACCTGTGCAAGATGGCAGATGGATTTAATTGTTTTTATGGCTGCAGTTGATGGGGGGGGTGAGAGAAAGGAAGAGCACTAGATGATTAAGAGAAGATACACAGTGGGTAAAATAAGTACTGAACACATCACCTCCTTCCTCAGTAAATATATTTCTAAAGGTGCTATTGAGATTGTCACCAGATGTTGGTAACAATCCATGCAATCTACACATGCAAAGAAATCAAACCATAGATGTCCATAAATTAGATTATGTGTAATAATGTGAAATAACACAGGGAAAAAGTATTGAATGCATGAAGAAAGGGAGGTGCAAAAAGGCACGGAAAGCCAAGAAACCAGCTGAAATCCATCAGTTATTAGAAAGCAATTCTGCCTCTTGTCGATGCAAACTAATATCAGCTGGTTCAGGCCCAACTGATGGCCTATAAAAAGGTCTGTCATTACCAAGGTGCTACACAAGAAACATCTCATGATGGGTAAAGGCAAGAAAGAACTTCTACCCTAGATACCCATCTGATGTCTAACCTGCTGTGGCTAACTTCAAGGAAGTGATTCTATTGTCATTTACTTCAGTATCATGTCCTGGTACCACAGAACATAACAATACTCAAGAAAAGTCCCTCTCAGTTGTAGTAGTCCCTCTAAAATCGACCATTTTGTGGGCATTGCTGCAAGTTCACTAAGGACAACAATTGACTATTGCTCTGCTAAAAAAGAAACACATAAAGCATAATACTGAGGTTTGCAGATTAAAGGCATCTGGCAAGAAAGCCTTAGATTATATAGAAAGGCCCTAAGGACTGCCAGAACAGTCATCCATCCATCCATTTTTTATATCGCTTATCCATCAGGGTCGCAGGGGGGCTGGAGCCTATCCCAGCCAACTACGGGCGAGAGGCTGGACTGGTTGCCAGTCAATCACAGGGCCAACACACAAAGACAGACAACCAGTCACGCACACACTAGGGGCAATATAGAGTAGCCAATTAATTGGTATTGTGGGAGGAAGACGGAGTACCCGAAGAAAACCCACGCAGGCACAGGCAAAACATGCAAACCCCACACAGAAGGGCCCAGACAGGGATTGGAACCTGGAGCCCTCTTGCTATGAGGTAACAGTGCTAACCACTGCACCACTGTGTCAGCCAGAACAGCCTATTACTCAAAATTAATTGAGAATAACAAGCATAATCTCAGGTTTCTGTTCAGCACTGTAGCCAGGCTGACAGAGAGCCATAGTGCTATCGAGCCTTGCATCCCTGTGACCCTCAGCAACAATGACTTTGTGACCTTTTTCATGACAAGATTTTAAACATACACAAACACAGACAAAATTCAACACCTACTGATCTCAGCTGGTACTGATCTACCTTCAAACAGTGGAAAATTAGAAACAGCAGTAGAACCAGATAATTATCTTGACTGCTTTTCTCCCATTGACTTCCATCAGTTTAATTCATTCATATTTTCATCTAAACCAACAACATGCCTCTTATACATGCCTGTCCCTAATAACAGTCCGTTAAAGTAGCTGTCGTCAAACCTCTCCTTAAAAAGCACACACTTGACCTAGAGGTTTCAAGCAACTATAGACCAATATCTAATCTTCCATTTCTCTCCAAGATCCTTGAGAGAACAGTCGCCAATCAACTACATGACTTTCTACATAGTAATAGTTTATTTGAGGATTTTCAATCTGGCTTAAGAGCTTATCATAGCACAGAGACGGCATTGGTCAAAGTCACAAATGACATGATATTGGCATCATAAAAGGAATCTCTGTTTTTGTACTGTTAGACTGTAGTGCTGCATTTGACACTGGCCATTCTATTTTATTACACAGATTGGAACACATTAAAGGAACTGCATTAAGCTGGTTTCAGATCAATATCAATTTGTTCATATTAATGCATTGTCCATGCTCACAAAAGTTAGCCACGAAGTTCCCCAAGGTTCTGTGCTCGGGCCAATACTATTCACCCTTTATATGACACATTACTGTAGAGTTCAGGCTCTGGGTTTCTGTAAAGTACCTAGAGACAATTTTGATTGTAAAAGGTGTTATATAAATAAAACTGTATTGAAAATTGACAATTTATATGCTCCTCATCAGTGATATCATTAGGAAACACTCCATGTATTTTCATTGTTAGGCAGATGACACACAATTGTACTTGTCAATGAAACCAGATGAAACAAATCAGCTAGCCAAACTTCAGGCATGTCTTAAGACATTAAAATCTGGATGACTTGCCATTTTCTACTTCAAAATTCAGACAAAACTGAAGTTATGGTTCTGGACCCTAAACACCTTAGAAACAAATTATCCAATGATGTAGCAACAGGATTTATTTTTGATCAGGACATGTCCTTTAACTCACACATAACATATACTTCCAAGACTGCATTCTTTTACCTCTGCAATATTGCAAAAAATTCGACAGTCAGAAAGATGCAGAAAAATTAGTCCATGCATTTATTACACCCAGACTGGATTATTGTAACTCCCTCTTATCAGGTTGCCCCAATAAGTCTTTAAAGACTCTCCAGGAAATCCAGAACGCTGCTGCACAATTACTCACAAGAACCTGCATGAGTGATCATATCTCTCCTGCACTGGCTTCTCTACATTGGCTGCCTGTAAAATCCAGAATAGAATTTAAAATTCTTCTCCTCACATATGAAGCCCTGAACGGCCAGGCACCATCCTATCTTAAAGAGTTGATAGTTCCGTATTATCCCACCAGAGCTTTACGTTCCCAAGACACAGGGTTACTCATGGTTCCTAGAGTCTTCAAAAATAGACTGGGAACCAGAGACTTTAGTTATCAAGCTCCTCTACTGTGGAACCATCTTCGGGTTTCTGTCCAGGAGGCGGACACCTTCTCTGCATTTAAGAGTAAATTTTCCTTTTTGATAAAGCTTATAGTTATGCTGTATGCTGCTATAGGCTTAGACTGCTGGGGAATCTCCAACAATTCACTGAGCTCTCACTGAGCGCTTTACATTCTACTGGCACCTTACACTCTACCTCTACTTTATTTTGCACTAGATTACACTGTTTACTGTTGTATATATACTTTTTAAATTGCCTTGTATATATATTTTATATATGCCACTTTTTGTTTTGCTATTTTTAACATTTTGTTTAGCTTGGATCAATAAAGTATATCTGTCTATCTATCTATCTATCTATTTACAGAGACTGGAAAATCAAATTGGTATATGGGACTGCTTTAAGCTGGTTCAAGTCAAGCCTATCTATCAGACAGACATCACTTTGTAGCAAATCACAACTCATCCATGCACACTAAGATTAGCCATGGTGTTCCACAAGGTTCTGTGCTTGGCCCGATCCTATTCACAATCTGTATGTTCCCACTAGGCAATGTGATCAAAAAGCACTCTATAAATTTCACTGTTATGCTGACCACACCCAATTGTATTTATCAGTGAAGCCAGATTAAAGCAATCTGCTAACACAACTGCAATCCTGTGTTGCAGATATCAAGTCCTGGATGACCCACAGCTTTCTTCTGTTGAACTCAGACAAAACTGAAGTTTTACTAGCTGGTTCAAAACATCTTAGACAATCTTTAACTAATGATATAGCTTTCACAACAGACTAGCTCCTGCCTCTAGCACCATTGTAAATAACCTGGGTGTTAGTTTTGATCAGGACTTTTCTTTCAACACACACATAAAACAAATCTCGAGGACTGCGTACTTCCACCTTCATAACGTTGCAAAAATCAGGCATGTCCTTTCCTTAGATGCTGCTGAGAAGCTCATCCATGCTTTTGTTACCTCCAGGCTGGATTACTTTAACTCTCTTTTATCAGGTCCCTCAGAACTTTGCAGCTCATTCAGAACTCCACAGCTCATGTTCTGACTAAGACTAAGAGGCGTGACCACATTTCTCCTGTGCTGGCCTCTCTACATTGGTTTCCAGTAAAATTCAGAGTAGAAATTAAGATCCTCCTCCTAAACTACAAAGCCATGCATGGTCTGGCACCATCATATATCACTGATCTCATTGAACCATATCAGCCCTTTAGGATGCTGCGTTTCTTAGATTCAAACTTACTGGTAATACCGCAAATCTCCAAATGTAGAAATGGAGCCAGGGCCTTCAGTTATCAAGCTTCTCTGCTATGGAACCAATTACCAGCTTCAGTTCGGGCAGCAGACACCCTCTCTATGTAAGAGTAGTCTTAAAACCCTCCTTTATGACAAAGCCGATAGTTAGGACTGTTCAGGCGCTGCCTGGACCATCCTCTAGTTATGCTACTATAGGTTTAGATTGCTGGGGGAGATCCTTAGACACGGAGCTTTCTGAGCAAAGGGACTCTCTCATCACGTCCCATCACCGGTACAGCAATAACTCGCCCTCTCCCCCGGAGTTCTTGTGCTCCATCTTTTCTCAGCACTTCCGGAGCATGTTGCTGGATCCTGAATCTCCTACCCCACCCTCCTGAGGTCTGGTACCGCTGCTGGATACTGAGCCCTCTATGGCCCTGTATATGGATCCAGAACCCTCTCCATAGTCCTGCCTGGATCCTGTTGCTCCTGCTCTGCACTGTTCTCTCTATCCTCTCTGTCTGTCCTCTCTCCCTCTCCTTTCTCTCTCCATCTCTCTGTCTCTCCTCTCCCCCTCTTCCTCCCAACCGGTCGCAGCAGAAGGCCGTCTACACTGAGTCTGGTTCTGCTTGAGGTTTCTGCCTGTTAAAAAACAGTTTTTCCTCACCACTTTCGCCAAATGCTTACTCAGTGTGGGGTTTTGCCCTGGGACCTGTTTCTCTCTGATTCTCTTCTTTTGTTTTAAATGTGTTGTTTACACACCTGTAAAGTGTCTTGAGATAACTCTGTTATGAATTGGCACTTTAAATAAAATTGAATTGAACTGAATAGAAGAGCACAGTCCTAGGAACAGCTAAAACACTAGCTAGAACCCTCAAAATTCCCAGGCCTCTGGTGGAGAACCTGAGCTTGAGGACCATCCCAGAGGTGATATATATATTATATATATAAAAATAGATATAATATATATATAATATAAAAATATTATATATGTATATATAATTGGCCATCATATTGTGCAATTATAAACTTTATTTTGCAATTTTTCAATTGTTGTGTAATTATTGATTATTCATCTGCATAGCCTACTATTCAACTGTTAAATAAAGTATTTCTGACTCTAATTCTAACATTTAAACCTATTGTTACAGTAATCACCGATTAGCCTACATTTCAACCGTCAACCTTCAACAGTTAGTTTACCCAGTCAAGCCCAGCTGTCAAGTTGCATTTTTTTATGTTGTGGGTTACGAGTCTGAATGTATCCTTCAAATGACTACTAACCTTAAAAAAAGATAATCAGCTTGTAATTTCCCATCATCAGGTTCTCACTCCCCACTACCAGCCTCTAAGTTACCAGTGCAAGCGCTAACAGTGGCCATATCAGTGGATGGCTTCAGCAAAGATATAACCCCTCCAACTTGTCAGCAGTCACATTTTTGTCCTTTACCAGTGCCATTTTAAACAACCCTCATGGCCATTCAGATACAGATTTTTTAATTTACAGGGTGCACCATGAAGTCCTTGTTAGTGCCCACACTCTCTGCTGTACAAAGAGATGTCAATTTCAGAGTTTACAAGGTGCAGTTGAACATACCATGAAGTGCCTGTTCCGGTGTGTGTGCAAAACTCACATACAGAAAGAAGAGATGACAGAAACAGAGTGTCCATAAATAAAAATGTAATGAAAAATGTTGCAGAAAATTTACCTGCAGATGTTAAATGCAGACCCCAGAACAGAACCGATTTGTGGCATACTTTTTAAACTCTGAGCTTGAGGAACAGTATCACATAATTTCAAGTAAAAAGGCCTATAAAATTTTCAGTTGAAATCACAAGTTACTGGTGTTAAAGTCCAAGCCGAGTTACAAATGTTTTTTTGATTTTCTCAAGTCAAGTGGAAAGGCATCAAATTTGTGGCTCAAATCTGACTCAGATTTAAATCATGTGAGTCCAAATCTCTTCTAGCTAGAGTCTGTTAAAGTCGTAATAGTTTGTGATTTTGTTCACTTGTTTATCGCAAAGCATGAACACAGTAGTAATCATAAAAAAACATAAATAAAGCAGAATGTGGCAATTTAATTTTTGACACTCAATGGAAAACAGAGCAAAACTATATTTAATGTTTTGCCTCATCAGGTTTATTGATTTTTGCAATATATGCTCATTCTGAATTTGATGTCATGCGGCCTGTTTCTAACAGGTTCTAACAGGGGCAACAAAACACTAGGAAAGTTGATGAATAGTCACAAAACACCTGCTTGGAACATTCGACAGGTAAACAGGTTCATTGGTAACAGGTGATACCATGATGACTGGGTATGATGGAGGCATCCTTTAAGGGCTTAATCATACACAAGCAAGGATGGAGCAAGGTTTACCACTTTGTGAAACACATGATCGTATAAAGGTTGTTACTAGAACGGTTCAGGTATACAAAAATGTTGTTAGTAAACACACCTTGCTTACAGAAGATAGCATTCTGTTGTTATTTACCTTTTACACAGCTTCTTAACCTTAACGTTTTTTAGCAGTCTTAAAGAGATTTGTCAGTCCTAATGATCTTGCAATATGTTACAAACTTTGAGGTTGTGAAGTTCAAAAAATGCGGGCATTTACAGAGCACAATCTAATCTAATAATAGACACTATCAAGTTGCATTATGGGAAGTGTAGCCTTCACACATCCCACCAGCACCATCACTGTGTCAAACTAACCCATTCTTTGCAGTCATGAGTCTAACCCATTGCACGCTTCAAATTCAAGTTTTGAAATGTACTGAGATACTTTTTCCAACGTTGAGGAGAATTAGAGTGAACTGCATGTTAAAGTTTTAAGTCAACATTATCAATTCTATCATATTTTACATTAAAGTATGTCATGGAGCCCACAGAGACTGAAAATGAGCCAACAGTACCACAGCATATTAAGGGTGGAAACACAACAAACAGAGTAACACTCATAAAATACCTGGTTAAAAAAACAAACGACTACAACGAAATGAAACAAAAACGCTCCACAAATGAGAGCGAAAGTAGTTACGTCACTGACAGATGCTGACGTCATCGTGTTTGTTAATAATACGCAGCTCGATGCGGCTGATCAGCTTCGTCTCCCAAAGGCCTCACCATGCACACAAAGAGCTGAAAGAGCCAGCGCCATTCACCCACATCACCCCGATCTTTCTGCAGTCTCCCCCGCCTCGTCTGAGCAGCGGAGCCGCAGTGTAGCTGCTGCTGCCATACCCCACCATCCCATCATCTATCACAGGCACAGACACGCTATGCATTCCGCGTCCGTGGACACATTCTCCTTCTCAGGCCTATATCTCGCAGCATCCCTTACCTCTCAGATGAAAATTCATTCGAGCATTAATCCATGATCAGCGAGCTGTTCACTGCCTCCCGATCACGTTTCTCCCAACGTTGCGGCGCAGAGAAGGATAAATAAATAATTATTAGGAGGCAGCCCTACCCGTTATGTCCTATCAAGAGGCGACAGATGCGCCTGCCAAGCCCATAGATACAAGGTCAAATATCAGGCCAAAACCAGAACCAGTCAAACGTGGCGGAGAACCGATACGCAGTGTCCGCTGCAAAGCCGTTCAGATTTATGCAAAATAAAGCTCTGTTGTGTTTTCGATCGTCCAGTCCTGCTCCACAACAGAGTGGCCCTCTCTGTCTCGTAATTTCTCCTCCACACACACACACACACACACACACACAGGCATACACGCAGAGCGTGCAGCTCTGCCTCATTTAAAGCGATAGGATAGGGCAGCTGGAGCAGCGCTGTGCCCAGAGCCACTCTGTCTACTTCTTATGTAACAGCAACAGCATCTGATTGTTCTGCAACCCAGACACACACACACACACGTACCCTAATTGAAGCACAGGCAGCTTTACCTGTGTGTATGTGCGTGTGTACATGTGTCTGTGTAACCTGGCTGGCCAGAGGCGTGCTCTCTTAAGGGCAGGGGTTAAATGCACAAAGGGCCTCTTTTAAGAGCATTCATGTGATTGGCTGGTTTGAGTTTGTTGGTTGATAATGTCTCATACACATGTCGAACACTCACAGGAAGGAAGTTGATGACTAGTCAGTTAAACGTTGGTACCCTCGCTAGAGGGCAGCAGAAATACTTATTAGTTAAATTAAACGTATTAGTGTTTTATTAATGTGTATGTAGGAACCACTAGATTTAAGTGTATGTATGATACCACACTGGTCCAGTAGGTGTCGCCTTTGTGCTTTGTGTCAATTACAAGGAGGAGACAGGTGGTGCTGGATGGAGGGGCATGACAACTGTTTGACTGCTACATTAGGCAAATGCTGCATTGTTCTTATAGTGATGTTTGGCTGTATGAAGATTAATGGACAATGGTTATGAGTTTTTACAAGTGTTACTTTCAAGAAAATCACAGTTGGCAATAAATATCCCATCATCAATTAAACTTATTAGTATTCTATTAATATCCATATAGTAACCATTTGTAGAGCTCAGTGTATGCAGGACACCATAGTTGTGTTACTGCTTTGTTTAGTCATCAGGCTTAGTGAAGCAGATAACAAAACAATTTCCTGGGTATGTAGAACTTGCTTCATAGTACAGGCATCTGGTCTGTTAACAGATACTGAGCTTAGTGACAAATAAACTACAGACTCAGTCTTCCTTGTGTCTTTTCATGTTTAATTTATTATTCATAAAAGTAGACCAGACCCTTACCCATCCCCACTGCCCTCTCACCACTCTGACCATCTGGAGGCTCAATAAACATGTCTGCCTTCTTATTGTCTTATTGTTATTTACCAGTTCACTCACCTCCGAACCAGTGAATCTTTTTCAAAAATTAGCCGTATCTAACTTCAAGCTCCTCTTCACCCTGAGCCTACCAGCAAGACTAACAGTGGTCTGCTGCAACAAAGGAGATGTGTGAATAAAAATACACCTGTACCTGCATTTCAAAGACCAAAGGTGTTTGAAGAAGTGCTGTTTGTTAGCGGAGGAGACTTGTAGCTTTGACTTTATTACTCCTTATGTATGTTTGTCTGCAAATTACTAGATGATGTCATCAGAAGCACCATAGGTTGTTCAGTGGTTGTGGTTAAAAAAAAAGAAAAAAAAAAAAAGTCTAATGATAGACAAAAGACTAATAATAGACGAATTGTCTGAAAACCATGAGCTGATGGTTGCCTACCTGGGTTTGGGACCAAAATGGGGCACAAATTGGGCATAAGAAGGTTAAAGAGATAAGAAAGAAAAAAATACATATATGTTGCCAGAGCAAAAGTATGATCATTTTAAAAGAATATTCTCTATTTTTGTCATTATATTGTAAAAATTTTACTCTTTAACCTGAGTGAGTTATAAAAAAGTTTTTCTCGACTTGAATTACGACTCACGCCCACGCTAATGCTACAATTGCCATACGATGTCAAACATAGAAGTCGTTTAATTTTAAGGTGTCAAAAATGAATCAGTTTGGGAATCACTGCCATAGATCTCCTTCTGGGGGTTTGTCCTGTTACAGGCATGACTTGTGTCAGGAAGTGACGCCATGGCTCACTGCCTCTCCTTCTCCTCTGACTCTCTCCATATCTTCTTCTTTTTGTCTCTCTCTCTCTCTCTCTCTCTCTCTCTCTCTCTCTTCAAAGAGGCCAGGAGCTGGAGAGCTTTCTATTTATAGGATCCTACATGACTGCCTCCCACCCCCTTTCGGCACAAAGACTTAGACCAATAGACTCACAAAGCATCCATGGCCAACATGCATGCAAGCACAACACACGGGCTGTTGCATGATAAATTACAAAGCACATATACACACACAAAATGAATTCATGCATATCCACTGTAAATACAGAAACACAGTATGTACACATGAACTAATGCAGGCATAAAAATTTCCAGTGAAAAGCAAAGCATAATAAAAACCCAGAACCACACATCATAGTGCACATACTATAGCATTAATAATGCAGGGATTCTTAGCAGAGAAAGAGGAACACTGCTTGTATATAGAGGGGGAGGGGGCCTCTGTACAACGACCATTACAATTGCCATTTTAATGTGTGTGTGTGTCTCGCTGTGTGTAATAATAATAACAATCATCATCATCATCTATCTCATCCATTAACATTATCATTGAAAACTACACCTTGTTGTAGCTACAAGTACCCGATTTTGTTTGTCATGTCAGCATTTTAAGTTTCCTGTAAACACATATCATTTCTGTTTACTCATGGCAATGTTTTATGGTGTGCAAAGCTGGCATTAACAACGCTGAAAAGGTGGCACTACCTAAAAATCATGAGATGCCACCAATCTATGCTACTGATGTCATGAACGTCATCACAGATCGACTTCCAGACAAACCATTACTTTACAGAGGAGTGAAATGTGTTTATTCTCGTATTATGGTATGTTGTATTTTTTAAGTTGATATTATTGTTGATTGTCAGCAAACATTTACTTATTTACACATCCTGCCATTACACAGCAACATTATCATTCACTTGGGAGTCATGTTTGTGCACATCTGTTGAATACACGTCCCCTATTCACTCACTTTTGGCTGCAAAAGGCTGCCAAAGAGTTAAACAATGAGGTTAAAGTCACCATAAACGACTAAAAAATAAATCTTAAAAATAAAAACAATTTTTTATGATGGAAGATGAATTGAGGAGTCTCACAGCCCAAGGAAAAAGCTGCTCTGTAGTCTGGTTTGCAGTAGACACCTCTGTATGTCTTGCCAGATGGCAGCAGGGTAAACAGGCTGTTGCTGGGGTTGGTACTGTTGTACACAGACAGATAAGTAGAAACGAAAATAAAAAATATATATATACTATGATACAAATACTAATCAGAACTCAGCATTAACATAGCTCAATGTAGAAATATGTGGCAAAACGTCCATTCGGGGACTCTGTACTTTTCACATTATGACACTATTGTGTCAGACAGTATTTCAATATATAAGTATAAGTATGTATATTTTTGAGGGGGGTTAGTGTTTCTTTAAGACAATGGGATCCACAAGACCTTTAGTAGAAGGAGCTCTGTGGTACTCTATTACTTAGACAAGACATAACAGGCAAGACACAACAGTGGATTTGGATAAAGTGATGCACTGCTTTACACCTAAGGAAGCTTAGAACATCAGTCAGTAGCTTCTGTCCCATCAGAAGTGAGGTGGTTCTGGTTTCACTTGAGACAAAAGGTCCGCAGCCATTTTGAAAATGTCATTGTTTGGGTTTTAACCACATTCTTAAGTTCTAAATTGAAGAAGTCTTTTGGATGATAAGTGAAACATCTTAAAAAAATCTATGACCAAGTCCAGCTGACTTTACTCAATTCTATGTGGATAGCCATGACCTGGATAACTGACAATCTTCATCTTTGGGTTTTAAAAATTATCATCATTATATTCAAAGCTGGGAGCATGGTGGTGCAGTGGTTAGCACTCACAGCAAGAGGGGGTTCCAGGTTCGGATCCCTGTCTGGGTCCCTTCTGTGCAGAGTTTGCATGTGCCTGTGTGGATTTTCTGGGTGTACCCCGCCTCTCGCCTGTAGTCAGCTGGGATAGGCTCCAGCCCCCCCTGAGACTCTGACAGATAAAGCGGTATAGAAAATGGATGGATATTCCAAGCAATGTGAAAACGAATTAATGAACACTAATCCACAAACAGGCAAACACATGTGCGCTCATATAAGAGTATGCACTGCAGTGAAGATGACTCAGCCACTAGCGCTTTTGCCATGGAAACACTGCCTCTTTGCCATCAGTCTCTTAGAAACTGTGCGGTTGCTAAGGAAGGAGCCTAGGTATGGAGGGGGTGTGTGTATGGACGCATATTCCTGTAGTTGTGGGGACAAAAATCTGTTTACACACATTCTGAGGAACCACCTTACTTATGAGGACCACACAAGTCCCCACCATGTAAATCATTAAATATTATGGTGAAGACTTGGTTGGGTTGAGGTTAGGGTAAGGTAAGGGTTAGGATTAGGCAAGTAATGTTTACGTTGTAATTACATTGAAAAGAAAAATACCATAGCAAGATAGCAATCTTGGCCAAGATGCATTAAACTAAAACTGTCATTAACACTGACAGAAAACTGACAAAAATATGCAAATGCACTCTTTTCACAGATAGAAATAGGTGCACAACCTTCATTACACAGTTCCACAATTAACCACAAATGGATGATACTTGAAACTTGCATATTGATACCTGTGCACACTCCACCACTCATTAGATCCGTCATGAGAAGAAGGGCAAATAAAAGAGTGCATTTTAACCGATGGTGTTCTGTCTTGTATATCCTGCACTCTCTAACAGACTCCACCTTGGGCTTATCCCCTCTTCATGCAAGCCATGTGTCATCTGAGCTTCTGCCTGTTTCCAGTGGCATCCTCAGAAATTTTTCACAGGGGTGGCCAGATAGGACTGCTGAAAATAGAGATCCAGACAACTGCAGGATCTCTGTTATGTTGCTGTAGTTAGTATAGACTAGCTGAAAACTAAATGACAACACATAAGAAGTTAAGGAACTGCGTACTGATTTACTTGGGTTTGTTATTGTACAGCTCACCCGGCCGACTATCAGCAGGATAGTTCTCTCTTGCAAGCCGGGTCCTGCTCAAGGTTTCTTCCTGTTAAAAGGGAGTTTTTCCTTGCCACTGTCTGCTCGCTCGGGGGTTCAGGCATCTAGAGACAATTTTGATTGTATAAGGTGCTATATAAATAAATTGAAATTGTTACAGTAACACTTATTTAACATGTAACCAGGGCCCGATTTTTCAAATGGTTTCATCCAGATACAATTGATCCGGATTTGGTAATCCTTTTTTTTTTTTTTTACACATAATCCATTTTACTTTTGAGTCGGTTTTTCAAAGCAACATCGGATTGGATCAATCTGATCCAGATAGAAACTTTTCAGGATCATCAAATCTGGATAACCAGCACTCAAATAGGATAGGAAAGGCTGAATACGTTACAGCCTACCTAATCACTGTAGCCTGATGAATGAACAAATCAAACTAAAACCTTATGAATAAATAGGATATCTTGTAGGCTATACTGCATAATCCAAAGGTTTGATCTGGATCAAAACCAATTTGATTAGATTGGATTACGTGATCCGTTTTTTCCTTTGAAAAACCCATTTTCAAGATTTGATCCAATCCGTTACCAAAAATCTGAGCGGATCACTTTTGAAAAAAAAAAAAAAAGAAAAAAAAAAAAAAACGGGTCCTGAAGATGAGAATACACATTGTGTCTTTATTTAATTTTTTTCTGAAAACTGACTGGAAACTGAGCTGGAAGACATGTATCTGTGCACATGTGTACATACACACAGGCATTCACGTCTATACATATATACATAGCAGTATGCATATTTGTATCATGATAAGCTATGTTGTATTTGTTAGGATCATGTATTTTTCCTATTGCTTTTCCCTGTGCTCCTCTCTTTCCCCCACTTGTTCGTGTTTGTTCTTGATGCTTGTCTTACCCTGAATCAGTCTGGAGTGGAGCTGGGTGGGAGTGAACCACCTCTCTCCTGCACACCTTTACTGCATCACAGCCAATCCACTCCACCTTCTCCTCCTCGTACTCCCTCTGGCTTTTTAAAGACTGACTTTCTCATTCCACTTTTTCCAGACTGTACTGTCAGCTTTGTGGTATGGCATACCAGCTCTGCTCTCTGCTCTTTATCTTGCTTGTTTTATGGTTCTTGAATTAACTTTTGTCTATTGTGTTCAGGTTCATTTCCTCGCTTTAGCCTGTCCAGTCTAATTTTTACTACCTGCCCAATAATTAACTCATCGTTTGGATTCTCCGATCTGTACATTTGACATTTGTGACTATGTGGCCTGACCTGTTGTCAGGATTCAGCAGTGGATTTGTTACCGAGAGACTTTTTGTATTGTCTTCTTCTCAAATTGACTTTGTAGATAGTGTAAATATTTCTTCTGTTGGTAACTTATTTTATTTATGCCGGCTCATTTTGGGGGGTATTAATATATTGTATGAACAGAATAATAATCAAAAAGTGATTTGTTATGAAGTCAAAAGGGAAAATATAGTGAAATAATATTCTAAATTTGGGAATTCTACTGCACATTTTTAGATCATTCTCAAGACTGCTTCAGAAATCCACCTCTTTGTTGAAATGCACTTTGTTAAATTTCAGCTTACTGCTATTATATCATGAAAAACTAGTGACCTAAAGACAAAAAATCCCAAACACGATCAAATATCTCACCGGTTTCACACGAATAACCATCCTACTTTTCTTCAAAGGGTCGACTGTATAATGTAAATACTGATGATTGATGTCATCAACTCCCAGCTGAAACTTCAAATGGAAAAGAAAATGTCTTAAGTCTGACCATTAAGACAACATTAATCAGCAGCTGTATATCAGAGTAACAGACCGTATTATATTTATGCAGTATGAAAATGGCAGACAAACTCTAACAACCTCCCATTCCCTTGTGTTTCCTCATTACTGCTCCACATCCTTCCTTTCCCTTACCTGCACAGCATGCTCCGTTCATGCATTTTTCTGTTTTGTTATTTCTATACCATTCACTATTCTAAGCTACCAAGCAAAGCTACAGACATAGATGCAGAAACTAATATACCCAGCTAACCCACCCACAGCAGGCTTTTCCTCCTCACAGAGCCCTGTGTGTCTGGATGCATTGACGTCATGGCTGACGCATGGCAGCCTGGAGTAGCTGACTCCATCAAAGGCTTGTATGCTCAGACCTGAACGGTGGTATTATTAGCCCACAGAGAGAGGGAGAGATGCACACAAAGAATGGAAGGAGGGGAGATGAAGGGGGGTGATGGAAATGAACCAACTGTGGGGAAGGCTATGCTTTTGAATGAACATTAGAATAACACGCTTTCACTGTTCACTCTCCAAGACTCACGGGATAATAATTGTTCAAATTTAAGGCAGAACATCAGGGTAGAGGATTGAGGTGATTTGTTGATCTAGTTTGGTTATTTATCAGGGACAGTAAAGGTTACCATTTTAGATAGCCAAAAATGCAACAGATTATGAATATAAATTACTAATACTGATTTTTAGACATAGACCCAGATCGTGATATTAATAGCACATTTACAAAACACTCATAACTCAAGGTCCATTCAGTATCTGTTCTGGAGGTTGTAATCAAATAACATGATCATTGTGAATGAAATGAAGCATTCTTGACCTTAAAATAAGCATTTGGCAAAACATCAAGTTTCAAAGTCATCCATGAAACATTTAATTACAATGCATTCATTCATAAAATCACCTCAAGGTCAATTTAGTCCATTTACTTTACTTCTTCCATCAAGGTAGGATTATATTGAAATCAGTTTCAGACATTAAATGAGATCAGACTTTTTTTGGGTCAGGCATTACAACCAAAACTGACTTTTGCATCATACACAAATACAAAATTTTAAAAATATTTATATTTATGTTTTTGAAAATATTTAAAAGATATTCTCAAAAGATAAAAACATGTTCTGGGGGACTTTGTTATAGCACATTTCACAAACCAAATGCAACTAAATGCAGCTTTACATTAAAAGAAAATATATTCCCAAGTATGAAAATACATGCATACTAATACTAACACATACAGAACATAGCAGCTGAGAGAAAGTATAGATGATATAGATCAAGACATTATTACACCAACATTATGATAACAGAATTGAGAGCTATTCAGTTATTTCTTTACTAATTTAGTAAGCACACAAGTTTAAATGATAAAGAAAAGCAAATCATAAAATTAAAATAAAATAAATATTGGATAATTCTTTGGAATATATTATAATGAAAAACTCATTGTTCTCGGTGGACATCTTATATAGGGGACCAAAATGTCCAGAATTTGCCTTTCATCAATTCAGTGTTTGTTTCACAGATGTGAATGTGCTGTGGGGAGCACATCCACATCTGTGAAACAAACAGTGTAGTCTGTAGTAAACATGGTCAACTGAAGTTGGATTCTCTCTGGTTGTAACAGACTTTCACTTCAGCTTAAAGGCATAATATACATGAATTTCCTTAAAAAAATGTATGGACTCATACAAATCTAATCTTTCTCAATCATCACGTGTAACTCACCAGAAGTGTGTGGCAGTTTCCATATCTGTAGAGACCCTGCCCTCTACCTGTATTTTCTTATTTTCTTAGGATTTTGCTATGTTTGGGATGTATATGGGCATCAGCGAATCTGAGGTGAAATAATTTATTGTCTCATTGTCTCATTGCCAGGTTGTCTCGATTGTATCTGCAATCTTGTTCTTTCGGTCGCTACCCACAACTTGTGACCATAAGTGAGGGTTGGAATGCAGCTTGACTGGTAAATTGAGCCTTTCAGCTCAGCTCTCTCTTTTCTACGGCAGACCGGTATGGTATCAGCATCACAGCAGACGCTGCTCCAATCCACCTATCAATCTCTTGCACCATTTTACCCTCACTCATGAACAACACCCCAAGATACTTTAACTCCTCCACTTGGGGCAGCAACTCCCAGAGAGGGCAATCCACCCATTTCATGACCTCACGTTTAGAGGTACTGTTTTTTATCACAGCTGCTTCACACTCGACAGCAAACCATCCCAGTCTAAAATGAAGGTCACCCCATCATCCCAAAAAAGCAGAGACGAAATCCTATGGTCTCCATCCTGACACCCTCCCCCAATTGGCTGTGCCTAGAAAGTCTGGCCATCAAGATTATGAACAGAAGCAGTGACAAAGGGCAACCCTGACGGAGTCCAACCCTAACTGGAAACAAACTTGACTTGTTGCTGGCAATGTAAACCAAGCTCTTAATCCGGGGATTACGGACACTGGATGGCCTATAACAATGGACCAACCACACCATATCCCTAGAGAACCCCACGCAGGATGCCCCAAGGGACTCGGTCGTAAGCCTTTTCCAAGTCCACAAAACACATGTGGTTTGGTTGAGCAAACTCCTACTACCCCTCCAGCACCCTTGCAAGGCTGTAGAGCTGGTCCAGTGTTCCAAGACCAGCTCCTCTTGGATCTGAGTTTCAACTAATAGATGGACTCTCCTTTCCAGCACCTGGGCGTAGACTTTCCCAGGGGGGCTAAGGAGTGTGATCCCTCTATAATTGGAACACACCCTCTGGTCTCCCTTTGAAAAGGGTCAGGGATAGTACGTCCCAACAGCTAGCTTCACTTACTAGCGATCAGACCAACAAGGTCCCCACCTTTGTCTGCCGCCCGATCCACAATGCATCGGACCCACAATTAACTGACTCTCTCCAAAATTGCTTAATGACGTGCTTACAAACAGCAATTGCTGCATATTAAGTCTTTAAAGCACATTCACATGATGACCATTTCTTTGGCTTCACATTACATTTACTTAGCTGGCACTTTGATCCAAAACACTAAGTGCATTCATTGATGAGGATACAATTTGAATTGTCAAATTCTCTCCACGGTCCAGAGTCACGCAAGTACACCATTTTCATCAAATGTGCTGAGTGCAATATTTAGAAGCAATAAAAGATAAAGAAGATAAAGTTTTGTTTTGTTTTTTAATGGGTAAAGTTGCAGGCCGAACAGATCGGTTTTCCATCTGTGACAGAAGATTCCAGTGGGAAGCTCATCTCAACCCTGTGGAGCCAGGACCACAAACAATTGTGATTTTGTTGAGTGATTGCTGGGTTCATATTCATAGTGAGGGAGTATCACATTCATGGTGGTACCAGAGTGCATTGACAGGCTGGGATATGTGGTATGACCAAGTCCCAGATGCAAGTTGATCCTGAATCATTAGCAGTATGGAAGGTATCTGTTGGATTTGAGCAGCCACCAGTAGCCAATGCAGGGTACATACAAAAGCAGGAACACCAGTAAGGAACATATTGTAGCAGTCTTGGCAGAATATGACAACTAGCCAGACCTGGACCGGTGTGGTGTCCTAGGGGAGGAATGTATGCATCCTCCTGATGTTGGGAAAGATTAATTTAAAAGCTGTCACACTATGGTTCCTTGCAATCTGCAATGGGGATAACAAACGTTCTTAAAAGTAATGGGGATAATGGAATGCTGATGACTTCCATGGAGGGAAGAGCAGCTTGGTCTAATCAAGGGTGTGCAATCACCAGAAGGGAAGAAAGGCCATGTGAATGAACAACAAAGACAGGTGATTTGGTGTAAAAAGTTGTTGAAGTCCCAAGAAGGGGGGTCACCTTCAGTGATGTTTGATAGGTAGAGCAAAACAATGCTTCATTCCACCAGATACGTGAATGTGTGTGTGCATAATTTATGGTATTCACAAACAACTGCACAATAAACAAACAGATAACAACCGATTCAAACAGAGGCAAAACAATTTCACAAATAAATTGAAGACTCAGGATTCAAAGGATTTTTCATGTATCTGTGTCTTTCATGTATCTATTTATGCTTCTTGACTTGCAGCATTTGCTTTTAAGCTTTTAGATTTTGTGCACTTACTATCTGCATTTATTGCTATGCACCAAAACACAATGGCAAATTCTTTGTATGTAAAACCCTACATGGTAATAAGCCAGATTCTGATTCTAGTTAAAAATAGGACATAGTTATCTTAATGGTCATCCATCCAATCAGTCTTATGGGGCTAGAATAGTGACTTTAAATTTTGGCATTGAAAATCCCTTTTCAACTGAAAAAAGAAATGTTGAAATCTTTGTATTGAAAAACTTTTTTTGTTAGTGCAACCCTCATATTGGTTCAGATCAGTTTTTGGATATAATGGAGTATGGTGGAGGTGGACAGGGAGGAAATAACTGAAGAGAATATCTGACAACCTGGGCGCGGAGTTAACTAGGTCCAGAAGATGGCAGTAATGCAACGTCATTGATGTCCAACTACCGCGAAACCTCAAAGAAGAAGCGGAAACACAACCGTGAGCTAGCTAGAACGAGGAGTTGCTAACCGATTTATGAGACCTGACAAAACATAATAGTGTAAAGTAATCCTAAAAACGACAAACGGTTACCGCTGTCAGCGGATCATGCGGCTCTCTAAAAGGTAATGAGCCGTAAAGCCTCGGGGTCTCGGCTCAGCGGCGCCCATAAACTGCAGCCTCACTGGAATGACTGGCAGCCCAGGTTGGTGTTCTGCTTCAAAGCAGGCTGGTTGAAATAAATTGGTGGTTCACTGGGCCTGTGGGCCACATTGGAGGGAGTACTTTGTGACTCTTTACCTCAGCAGTAAATGTTCAGAATCGTTAAACGCGTTCTCTTAAAAAACGTAATCTTGGCATAGCTTGTCACGTATACGCACCACACGAAAGGGTTTTATCCACTTATTCACATTGTCGCCTCGTAGAGTGGTGAGCCTGGAGCTAACGTTAGCTTAGCATGTTTAGAGAGCATGGATAAGCTTAATGATGCCAGCCTTCACCTTCACAGCAGACGATAACGTTATAATGCACGTTATCAAAAACGATAATGTCGTCATTTGAGACGCAACGGTGAATCAAGTGAGTGATTTTTGGATTGGCGTTAACCAAGGTGTCAGAGATTCTCAATGAGCGGTGTTATTTTAACTGGTTACCATTGTCACGATACTATTAGCGCTGGCTAACGGTAGCCACTAGCATAGGAGAGACGCCACCCTTGCTGTAACGTTATCAACTTCCCGAAAAACTTCCGGACATAATTTTAAAACGTTTACATAAAAATGTATGGCACTGTCGATATTGATTTTTTTATTTTTTTTTATTTTTTAGGTGATTGAAAAACAGCTGCAAACTTCGACACAGCTATGTGCTGCTGAAGCACGAGTCTTGATTTGTAACATAAACTGTAGGTTAAAGTACGGTTAGTGGGGGCAACTGTCCCAGGGCCACAGGCTCTCAGGACCCCTAAAGGCCACTGGTACACTGTATGGCTATTAGTTTGGTGGAATTTGATTAATTGTTCGTTTGTTTTAACCGCTGAGACGCAACATGAATTGAAATGCTGGTTGTTAAGGCATACTTGTCAAATCTGGAGGCCCAGCGACACACATGACCACATGGGAAAGCATGGTGGTGCACCGTAGCTCATTTTGTCCCTCACAGGAGGATTGTTTTCGACAGGTAAATAAACCTTATAAGTCCAGTCACACAGAGACAGAGCGAGCAGTTAAAGGTGTAATTCAAATACAATAACAACAAAAGTTTGTTTTCCTCAGACATCACGTCGACCCCCGTGTTGCCTAGTTGTGTTTTGACTGGCTACTATGTAGGAGAAGGACACTGTATGTCAAATGCAGTGTCTTGTTTGGTATGGTGAATACTTAATAAGACATAAAGGTTGTGGGCAAAGTCAGTGTAAAAGTGCAATCAATACAGAAAGAGCCCCCATACTTTTCAAATCTAGCAGGAATGTTTCAAACATGTAGTGCTAACTGATAGTATTGTGATGACATGGATCTCATACCAAACTGTCTCTCTGACCTGTTTAATGAACACCTGTACATCAGTTAGACTGAGAATTTCCAAGAAATGACATAGTAGCAGCCAGTAGTCACATGGGCTGGATGTTTTTGTGCAGTGGCAGGTGAATTTGTTCAACCTACCCCCCAGTGGTGAGTAAATAAAAGTAGTGTAACAGAGCCATTTTTGCAAGTTACACAGCTCGGGCGCCAGTCTGCTTGTTTCACTCTTAAACAAGACACTTAAACAAAGAGAGACAAATTAAAACAATATGACGTTACGTTGCAGGGGTTAGACACAGGCCAAACAAGTGAAGGTCATAAAATAAAAAAAATTTAATGAAGCTGAGAAAAACCAGCAGTGGGAAGTTTTTGGAGAGACAAACCAGACGGTGTTTCCTGGGTATCTTGTAAACACGTGTCAGATGCCAATAAGAGAACTAACAGATTTATAAACAGGATAAAAAAATCTTAACATTTCTGATAAGTGTAGTACTTCAGTGTTGTTGAAATGGGGGGTTTTACTGGCCTCTCAAAATTCCTCATGAAGATGCTTCGCCACGTTTGTTGTGATACTTGACTTCGTCGCCGCCACTTTGTAGCATTGTTTGTATATAGATTTATCGACTTCCTTAGACTTTTCCCCGGTTGTTTGCTTCGTATGCAAAATACTTCCAAACAGTACTAATGCTTTTTTTGCTTTTTTGACTATAAGTGGTGGGGCAGCAGCAGCACTTGCTACGTTCAGCCAGCTCAGTGTTGTGAATGTCAACAAGCGTTCATATGTTCACCTGCTAGTGAGGGGAAGTCCTGTGTACCTGCCTGTGTGGGGCAGTGCTGTATGAAGTCGTGTGTCAACTGGAGGAAGTAAAGACTCAAGTCAAAGACATCAGTCTGTTAAATTGCCTGATGTCACCAAAGACTGCCTGGACTGCTGACAGTTAAAGAGAACACAATATGATATTTTTTTGGGGGGGATCTTTTATGACTTGAACTGGATTCTTCCATAACTGTAACGGACACTGAAGGATTTGTGATACTGTGAGTTTCTGATGTATCCCAAGGGAACATGACAGCATTGCAGGAAATGCAGACTACATTCAGATTCAATTCAATTCAGTTTATTTATATAGCGCCAATTCACAACAAAAGTTATCTCATGACACTTTCCAATTAAAGCAGGTCTAGACCAAACTCTTTAATTAAATTGTAATACAGAGAGCCCAACATTCCCCCTTGAGCAAGCACTTGGCGACAGTGGCGAGGAAAAACTGCCTTTTAGAAGGCAGAAACCTCGGAGCAGACCCTGGGTCTGACCCCATCCAGACCCCATTCAATGTGGGTAATTGAACTGCAACTACTTTCAACTTTCATATATCAGAAGCTTTTTTTTTTCTTCCCAGGCTCTTGTGAAGTTTGACCGCTTTCTGATTCCTGTCTGATCTTTTCCACTGCCAACTCACAGCGCTGCGTTAACCTGAAAATAGTTGCAGTGTTGTCTGAAATTAGATCTCCGTCACCAGGGGCCACATGTTAGTTGAGGGGATGTAGCCATGAGCTCAGCAGAGATTAGTGAAACAAACAAACAGGGATGTGGTAGTAGAGATGGAGCTTAGAGTTTTTCTTCAGGTTTCTTCAAGCTTAAAAGTAGTAACAGTTTGAGTTTGGCAATGATACAATCTGCCACAATACAATTTTAACTCAGTTTAGGGGTCTGTGATCAATTTGAGATGATCTTAATAAGCTGCTTTCATTTCAAGAAAAAAGAAAACCCCAACATAAATAATAATTGTTACTGTAAAGTTAACTTTAAATTGACTTCACCGACACTCGATTTGTGTGTGTGTCTGTCCGTGTTTGTCTCCATGTATTTAGAGTTGACAGTGTGTTATCCAGCCAGGACGGAGTAAAGTCCAGAGAGCTTGGTTCAGCAGCATTGTACAACGTGTTGCCCTCCAGCTGCCCTGACCATCCAGTGGTGCCCAGCAATGCCTATGCTGCTGCAGATACACACCAGGAAGAGGGTGAGACCTGTGCTACAGTGTTATTACAGTGTATCTGTAGGTGTCAAAGTATTAAAGGGGAACTACACGCCAAATTGTTTTTATCGTAAACGTAACAGGTCCTTGTTGGTTTGCGATGATGATACAGGTTGGTCCCCCCCCAACAAAACACATATTGTGTTTTGCACAGCATTTTGTGCTCAAAATCAGCTTCAGTCTGTTTACATGGAGAGTTTGGTCCAGCCAAATTCTTAGCTGTCATGAAAGTGGAAGACTCCATTGTCTATTACATGTGGTTGGCCATGCTGGCTGGTAGCAGGTATATAGCAGAACACTGGTTAACTGTACCCCCAGTTTGATGTATAGAGGTGTTTGATACACACTGGAGATCAAAACTAAACAACAATTTAAGAACACTTGTTTTTTTGTTTTTTTTTTCCTGAAATAATGTAATCTTCATTGCTCAACATTTGAAGGAATTTTTGTTGCGGCTATACCATGCTGCTAGAACAGTGTTTTACAAAATAACCAAGGCACTTCAACAAAAAAAACCTTTATTTTGCAGAAAAACACCTGATCAAAGTTACAGAACAGCAATGACTGTAGCATGGAGAAAGATTACAGCTAAAATATCTGAAGGTTACAATTAGTAGGAAGTGTACAGGCTGTTGCTTTGAATGACTTGAGCACATCACTAGTCTCAAACTGCTCCAGTGTGATTTTTGGTCCACTCTTCTTCCGGTCTCCTCCACAGTTCGGTGACTGTAGTGGGTTTCTAGGCCATAACTTTGTTGCCAAGGATTTTCTACTGGGTTTAGATCAGGACCCTAGGCTGGCCATTTCATTATTTCAGTGGTTTCAGTTTCGAGGAACTGCTTTACCCGTTTTGCCGTGTGACAGGGGGCGTTGTCCCGTGTGATAATTGCTGGCTGATTTGGGTGATGAACACAGGGAAGGAACCACATGTTGTCGAAGAAGGTTCTGATGAACATTTGCATTCACTCTGCCATGTAGCTGTATAAGAGGCCCAACTCCTGCTGCAGAAAACATTCCCCAAACCATGACACTTCCTCCTCCACCTTTCATCGACTTCTATACACACTTTGGGTTCAGTCTTTCCCCAGTTTGACGACGGACATAATGTTTCCCATCGGACCGAACTTGTCATGGTCATGAGCTTGACCAGTTCTCCTCTGTCCACACAACATGCTTCTCTGCAAAGGTTAGTCTAGCCTTTGCGATGCTGTATGACGAGACAGATCCTCACCCTGTTCAGCGCTGAACTGACGAGCAGTTCCAGCTGCAGTGTTGAACCGATTGCCCATTGAGATTCTCCGCATTATCCTGTCCTCTCTTGCCTTTGTCTTTTGTGGACGACCAGCCCTTCTTGGGGGACCTGAATGAGTTTGTGACGTTGTAAAGATGCAATATTCTAGAAATCACAGATTTGGAATGACCAATTTCTGCTGCTATGACTGATAGGGTCATCCCTTTGGCCTTCATGTGGACAACCTCCTAGAACGTCTCACCATTTTGCAAAGTCAGTCAAACCTGGATAATTAGGCTGACAGTTAAATAGGGTTTGTCAGATAATTAAGGAAATTACACCAGGTGCCAGATTAACACCAGTAGCTGGGAGGTATCTGAAAGTGTTCTCTAAATTTGATCAGTGTTGTTTTTCAGATATCTCATTTAAACTTTTTATACTGTGCTTCAGAATATATGTAACTCATGAAAAACACTTAAAATACTGCTTTAAAATACTGCTCTTGTACTCCTGTTTGGATAATTTCAAATAGGGCTATGCAGTGACCTTGACATTTAGGAAATTGTAGGTTGTTCTCTAATTTTGATCTCCAGTGTTTGTGTGTGTGTGTGTGTGTGTATGTGTGAACATTGTGTGAAAATATTAAAATAAAAAATAAATGCTGGCCAAGAATTACACAATTACATTTTTTGAAATCCACTCCGGCAAAAAAAACATCACTGAATGTTTATAATTATATATTACAGGCCCAGTGTAGAACGATGGCTGCTGTGACATGCATATGCATTAGAATGACTTGAGCCTTTTCCGACACATGACCACACAAGTACAATTACCATCACAGTACTATAAAGGAAACAAATTTGGGCTAATAGTGTAAAATAAGTATCATTCTCTCCCATAAGGAAGCTGTTCAACAAAAATATGTTGTAGTTTGTAACTCAAGTTAAAATTTCAACATGCATGAATTAAAAGTTGCTCATTTGATTCGTCTATGCTTTTCTCTGTAACAAATTGATTATATGAATCCGACGTGTTGTGTATCTCATAGGTGAATATGAAGCTGGTCAAGGCGTCTGTGATAATACGGTTGGTTGGAAGTCGGTGGGGCAAGAGTTGAGGCCCAATGACTTGACAACAGATTTGACTCCTTTTCAGCATGGAAACCGTGCTTTAGCTTCAAAGGACATGAAGAAATCGCAGGGTAAGCTCTGACAAACATCTAGTATCTGCCGCAATCACATTTCCTATTTTAAATTATATTACTAAATTAGATTGCTGTAAAATGAACATTGGCAGCCTAAAGGATATATCCCTGAATATAATAGGTTACATTTGTATATGAACCTGTAGGGATAAAGTGGAAAAAGCTGCTTCCATATATTAATTCAAATTCCTAATAAATGCAACACAAGGTGGAATATGAAGAAACAATGGACATCGTGCCACAAACAGTCCACGTAGCATTAGTCCATCTTGTGGTGCTTTTATGCTTGTTACTGGGAGATATTGATTGTCATGTAGGACACTAGTGTTGGGTATTTGTACCTTTCAGTTACATGTAGGGAATGTGATGATGGTGGTGGACGTGTAGACCCTCCAAATCATTTACCTGATCAAGGTCTGGTACCAAAACCTCCCAATGGTTGCAGGAGTTTTCTTGCAACGTCTGATCTAGTTGCCCCGTCTACTACTGCGCATCTGTTTAATAAAGTAAAAGTGCAAAATAGTCTTCTGCAGTCAAAGATAATGAAAAATCCAATTTCACAGTCACTAGTGTCTCCTCTTAACATAAAAAATAAAATAAGCAGAACTGGCTGTAGTTCATTTATTGTTAATTTTTATGCTTCAGTATATTTCCTGATGTCAGTGCATATGTGATGCTAAACATGCAGCATGTGAATTGCTGTAGTGAGATTGTTTGTGTGGTGTTTCTGCAGACAGAGGGATGGCTCACTCAGAGGAGTCTCGGCTGGCCAACCTCCTGCGCCGAGTCTCCAGGGAAGATGATCGCGACCGCAGGCTGGCCACCCTTAAACAGTTGAAGGAATTCATCAGCCATGGCGAGAGCAAAGTGGTTCGTGAACCCTCTTCATTATGTCTCTGCATTTAAATGTCACTGATTTAAGACATATGATGCATGAAGATGAATGGCATTGGCTTTTGTTAATTCAGAAATCAGGGGAATCGTGGCAGTTACAGCGCACAATTATAAATATTCACGCTGCTTTAACTTGGCCACATCCTTGTACCTAAAAAGTCTGAAGTGACAAAAAAAAAACTTGACTTGAATGTAACATTTAATTTTGCAAACAAGCTTTATCTGCTTTAAAAAACAAATTGATAGGCTAGCTTGCTATGTAACTTATTAAAATAACAGCGTTGTTGCTGGCAGTTACTGACTGTGGCTTTATAGACCACCTGTTTCTGTGCTTTATTGCTTTTGCGATATCCAGCGCTCTTCCATACAATTGACCCTGTGTTATCTTTTAAGTAACATTTTTCTCAGCTTTCGAGGATAACGCTAGTTCACTCGAAACGCCTTAGCACAAGTGTGGCTGTGTAAAACAAATGTGGATCAAGAGAGCAAAGTTACTGTATTTCTGTCAGTTTGCTTTCTCCTTATTCAACGGGCATTTGGTAAGCTGATCATACTTCCTTCCTTTTGTTGTCCTTAATAGGTAATGAGCATTGTCATCATTGATGGCAGTAAAATTTATAATTAGAGTTGATTGTGTCCACTGTGGGCT